>NC_082388.1:6298813-6308813 GCF_031168955.1 Gadus macrocephalus
ATGCTGCATCCCCACTCAATGGAACCAAGTATGTACTGGAGTGTCTGTGTGTGTGGTTAATGTCTGGTCTCAGCAGCCTCACCTGGTCTGAGTCTGATTGGACTCTGGGAATGGGGGAGGCTGCACACCTGTTGCTCGTTAACCAGTCATTGGTTAGCACACTAGTGACGGCAGAATGACGTTTTTGTGACGCATTGATGCGTTTAGGCCAATTGTTTCGGAAATGGGTTCATTACCCGAAGCTTCAGTCATAGTGACCTCTGCCTGGATTTAAAATATCTTTGCTTTGAAAATTATTTGATGTACACATACACTAAGTGAATATCATGTTCTATTAACAAATAAAGATTGATGAATGTGTGTTGTGTTATTGAGGAGAGCGCTGGGAAAATATGTCAAAGTTATTGAATAACATACCAAATTTTGCATGGTTTCAGCGCTTATAAAGTGTTCAGTGTGCAAGTTTCAAAGCACGTATCGGAGCTTCGGTACCGCGTTGCCTTCACTACAGCACTCTCACTCTGCATCCTCTTCTGGAGGAGCCCAGATACAGTCACCTCGGTGGGGGTGTAGCGTTGACATCGCTACAGATGGGATGATGTTTAGCTTACCGCTGGCTGTGAATCGCCAGCCGCGCTGTGGTTTGCCCCCTCACTGCAGGAGAAAGGGGAAAACAAGAGGAAATGTGGAGTATTATGGGATGGAATAGCAAAAATAGAGAAAGAGTTCACCCTGACTCTGCATAGCCTCCCCCTCCCTCCCCTCCTACTTATTGTGGGTTTCTCCGTCCTGGCACATAATGTACACACTTATTGTGTGTTTCTACGTCCTGGCACTTAATGTACACACTTATTATCTGTCATACTTAGTTCTAGTACTTAGTTGTGTAGCGTCTTCTCTAGCTTTCTTTGTTGTATACGGGAAATGGGTTAACCTAGTGATTGTTAGTGCTTGGCACTTGGTTCTATGAACATCCTTACTGTACCGACAGCAATATATTTTGTTGTTTCTCTTTATTCTGACAAATGTACTTATTGTAAGTCGGCGAAGTCGCTTTGGATAAAAGCGTCTGCTAAATATAAATGTCAATGTAGAAAGACTGCGAGGGGAGCGAAGAACAAATAACTGATTCATGATTAATATGTATTAAAAGAAACGAGAGAAAGCGAGCAAGAGAAAGTGAGTAGGAGAAACCGACGAGAGATACTGAAGGTGACACATTGTGGTCGTACGTCCCCACCGCCACTAGGTGGCAGCATATCACTGCAGGATAAACGGTAAAGGTCCAGCTGTTAAGTTCACTTTACAACGTGTGTGAACACTCGTCAAGTACGGCTGGAACTTTGAAGGGGTGTCGTGTTCTTTTAGAAAAGGTAATTGAATCAGGATCGCTTTTAACTGACTTTATTTAGAAAAGTTTCGTTATGGTAACTATGAAGCAAAAGGAGGGGAATTGTATATACGCGTTGAGAGACACTCAGCAGGTCATCTATGCAAATGAGCTACCGTGTGTTTCGTCCGGGGCCGGGCTGGTGTGGTGGTATAGGGTGATGCCCCCCAACTCGCAGGCCAATGTGATCTGCAGGGAACCCATCAGGTCCCTGCGTAATAGGTTGATGGGGTTTGATGGGGTGTGATGGGGCGTAATAAAGAAATAGTTGCCTTATAAGTTATAATAGTTCAGTGTCCTGACCCAACCAGGCTAGGCCCCCCTAATAATCCTGCTCTACAAATGGCTGACTCATTAATTCCCTCACTCTCGACCTCAAGCTGGTGTGTGGTGATTTTATGGCGCAGATTGGCTGCCGTGCATCACCCAAGTGGGTGCTACACACTGGTGGTGGTGAGTTAGGTCCCCCCCTTCAATGTAAGCGTCTTTGGGTCATTGGAAAGCGCTATATAAATAAAATGAGTTATTATTATTATTACTTCAGTTTATACAAGGTCATCTCACACGCGGTCACGTGACTGCAGCTTTGATGGTGATAAAATGCATATTTCATGCAATAAACTTGTCAGCACAGCACAGATCAGAGCAGCTCAAGAGATATGAGACATATGTTAAGCAAACACACACAAATGCAGTGACACAGAACCACACAGCAAACGGGATTAGACGCATCCGCAAAAATGTATTTTCGTAACCAGGGTAGGAAATCTGCCATCCAGTAATCATGCGATGGTATCGATAAAGGGGCGGAGTTATGTTTTTCAATAAATTATGCTATGAGGCTAACTATATAGAATATGCTATGAGGCTAACTATATAGATTATGCTATGAGGCTAACGATATCAATCGTGCTATGAGGCTAACGATATTGATTATGCTATTCGAAAAAGGGGCAGTTATGTTTTTCAATAAATTATGCTATGAGGCTAATTATATAGATTATGCCATGAGGCTAACTATATAGGTTATGCTATGAGGCTAACAATATCAATCATGCTATGAGGCTAACGATATAGATTAGGCTATATGGCTAACTATATAGATTATGCTATGAGGCTTACAATATCGATTATGCTATGAGACTAACGAAATGCAGTTTGAACAACAAAGGTCATCCATTGGACGATTTTGACGCGACTTTTAATGCAATTGGGTCAGGTGGCTACGGTTAGTATGTTAACAATGAGGGGTAAAACGCGGCCTTGATGCGCTGACAAAATGGCCGACGCACAACACTGGCCTACCTGCTGCTGGCCTCTTCTGGCTTCACCGAGGCACTACCATTCTTTCTGCAGTAGGGGGCGACGTTAGGACGGTTACTGTCAGTTTAAACTGTACGATGAGTCAAAAATGTAATGCTAATTGTTTTGCCATTGGATTGTGGTTGATTCTGTTGAAAGCTCGCAAAATATTAGGTCATCTCTTTTTTAATTTTCAAAAATCCTGCAGACTTTTTGCTGAAAGAAATTAATCTTCGTCACACAGAAATGCATATATATATATATATTAGTGCTGTCAAGGGATTAAAATATTTAATCGCGATTAATCACATTGATGTCATAGTTAACTCGCGATTAGTCACACTTTTTTTTCTATTCAAAATATCGCTTGATTTGGTGCTGCTAGCCTTTTAGAGAGATCAAAGAGTGTTGAGAAGGACAGTAAGAAGAGAGACCCGCAGTGAATTCAACCCGGTCCACTTGACATCGGGTAGGTGCATGACAGTGGTTGGCCTACCGTAAAAAAAAAATAGCCCAGGCTTTTATTTGTTTCAATCACTGAACTTTCGAACAAAACTTTTGCACAGCAAAGATGGGAAATACTTTTTTATTTATAAAAAAAACATTTATTATTTAAACCATTATGAATATTCCTACCGTACGTAGGCCTATACACATTACCAGGCTATTGAATAATGCCTACACACACACACACACACACACACACTCACACACACACACACACACACACACACACACACACACACACACACACACACACACACACACACACACACACACACACACACGGTGGCGCAGTGGTAATCGGGAGAGTCGGGAGAATTCCCTGTGGGCCGTTAACGTTTCGGGGCTGTCAGGCTGATTACTGCGGGATAACAATATTGCGTTTATAAAAGCTCCTTGCAGCGCTGTCCGGCAGCCTGAGCAGTGCGTCCGCAACCTCTCACTCACTCAACAAACGCAACACTCACAAACTGTCGACGTCGCAAGTCGATTTTGTCTAGAGGGGAGAAACTGAGCGGGCCCTCCCGGAGTGGTACAGCCCAGGTGGGCCTTGAACTGCGATTGGTCAGAAAGACGTAACAGCTAATGACAACATTGAACTCTCGTGCAGGTGTCACGTTAAAATTGTACCGGGGGCGAAAATTGTACCGGCCTACGTCATCAGTTGTTTACATCTTGACAACCTGCCTGGCAACAGACGACGCGATCGTCTGTTGGAAGGTTCTTGAACATTCACGTCCTACGTCATTTGACGCGATCGCCCGTTTCCTGGCAACAGACGATCGCGTCGTCTGTTGCTATTCGATTAAACAATTAAATACAATACAAATATAAAGTAAAAACAAGATTTATCTAACGATCCGTTATCTGTATTATGTTATTTCGTCTTTTGGAAACATGAGCCGAATGTTTTTTGCAACCTGCCCGGCAACAGACGATCGCTTCGTCTGTTGCCAGGCAGGTTGTCAAGATGTAAACAACTGATGACGTAGGCCGGTACAATTTTCGCCCCCGGTACAATTTTAACGTGACACAGCCTCGAAGAGAGTGACACACAAACACACACACACTTTTAAGGAGTTTTTCACCCACGCCGTATCCTTGCTTGCCCCAACAAGTTTGTGCGGCGTGTTGGTTGTTTTGTTTCCGTTGTAGCTAGATCCGGTATGGTGTTGTAGTTTTTATAACGTGACTAGTTGTTGCTAGACAGCAGGGGAAAAAACTACAACGTTTGCAAAGCCAAAAGGGCGTTAATCGTGCGATAAAAAAGTTTACGCCTTTAAAAGTTGTTTGTGTTGACGCCAGGGGCGGACTGGCCGTCGGGCATACCGGGCAAACGCCCGGTGGGCCGAGGTGCAATATGGGCCGATAGTCCCGATTATTATTATTATTTTTTATTTATTTTTTTATTTATTTTTTTTCATATAATGGTCTGACCGGCTGGCCCACGAATGTAGTTCATCAGCGGCCCTATTGACACTGGGCTGGCCCAATCACATCCCCTGGGCTGACCCAACACCAACCCCTTTCGATTTGGACCTGCCTACATAATGCATTAGGACGGTAAACAAACTCAGCTTGGCCCATGGCCTTGACATTCTTGACACGCGCACGCTAGTCTGCGGCCCATTGGCTGTCTTCTGTACTGACTAGGGGCTCGTCCAATCATATCACAAAACACCTTCTACCTTTAGCTTGGTCGGTGCACAGAAACGCACGTTTCGTGAGAATCCTCCAGTCCAAAATGGAAAGAAAGAGAAAAGGGGGTGCAGAGAAACTGCGAGACAAGAAGAGGCTTGCTCTTCAAGCCAATGCTGCCAAATGTGGCAAAATATCAGAAATGTTTGCCACGGCAGGGCCATCCTCAGCTCCCGTGGATGACAGTGATGCTGGTGGCGATACGATACAACGACCTTCGGTAAGCTTACTGATCATGAATTAAAACGTCTCTAAAATATGTTTGACTTAGGACCTATGTTCTATGGCCAAGTTTGTTTGCATTGTAAATACAAGACAAGTCTGTAGCTGTTGCTAGCCCTCAGCCTACTCTACTCTGAAACAGCCAGCCGTTAGCCTACACTCTAATGTTGTGTGTTTGAGTGGTGGGCTAGCCCGTTAGCCTATTGGTGCGCGGTCCAGATACCGAATTATGATAGCCCTATACTCCGTCCAGGGGTATTTTTCGGTAAATCACATTCAATAGTTTAATATTATAAATGAGATTCACACTGTCATAATTTAGCCTTGCACATATCCAGTCTATGGTAACCTGTGAAGTGCTAATGTTAATGCATTGCGCCCTAACGTCATGCCATGCATTATTCAGAATGTACAGTCCCGTGCGTGAAGTTGACAAGCATTTGCAGTTAAGCATAGCCTCCGTGTACTTTTGAAGTTAAATTGAAAAAATAGTCTAATGGTGGTCGCTGGGACAAAACCAGTTGAAAACCCCTGTGCTAGAGAATAGCTTCTAACGCCAAATGCCAACCCTATGTTTGTGGGATGAGTAGTAGGCTCCCTTTTGACTGGGTAAGTTCACAATTTAGTGGGTACTACTCTTGATACAGTAGAGTAACATCTGATCCATCATTTATTTTCTTCTCTATTCTTTGTCTTTGTCTTCTATTTTTCGTCTTTGTCTTCTATTAAACGCAGGTACACACCCAGTCGGATGAACTCTACCCATTACTGTGATGGACGTGGAGTATACTTTTTTTGTTAATAAATAACACCTTTTGGAAGTGTATAATGCGTCCACTCTCACTGATTGATTTTAACTCATTGCATGGCTTAAGGTATGTGGAAAATAGTTGCACAGTTGGAGTCAGGCTTTTAGCTAGGATTTTTTGTACAGCACTTGATAGTTTTTAGGTAATATTACAATTACACTGATTTATTTATATGTTTAGTAATTTAATACATAATAACAGTGAGTGTAACTGAAACTAGGCAACAAGGTACAAAATTCAAGTAACAACTTTAACAAAAAGAAACAACTTTCTACACAACTTTAAAGTGTATGATGTATATTGTATTGTATTGAATTTAGATTAACTAAGACCACCACCTTAACACACAAACTCTTGTTGAACTCATAAAGTAGTAGGTTCAGTGACGTGCGGTGAGACAGCTGTCTTCTGTAGCTTCTGCGAGCCCGTGAATCAATGTTTCGTTGGAATCATGATAACGTTGTTGTAGCGGGAATACAGCAATGCTATTTTCCCCTGGTTGACGCCGTAAATAACGCGCTAAACTGACAGCACTAATATATATATACATATTTATAAAGACATTTCTAAGGGACCCCAAACTTTTGAACGGTAGTAGTGTAGTAGTATATATATAATATCGAAAACATATTTCATTCATGCAGTTGTCATCTTTCTGTTTAACAGTTAAAGCGTCATATTTCCAAAAGCCCCTCTTAGGTACTTTCAAGAAATGATGCTGATGCTGTTGCGTTGCCATGGATAAAGAGGCAGGGAGCGAGTATGTTGACTTACTTGTCAAGTCTCTGCTCGTCCAGCTTGGTCATAACATCATTCAGGTTCTGACTGAGCTGTGGACACAGAGAATACACCATTGGAGATAAGATACACACAAACACACACACACACACACACACACACACACACACACACACACACACACAGACACACACACACACACACACACACACACACACACACACACACACACACACACACACACACACACGTACAAGCATGCACACACACAAACACACACACACAAACACACACAAACCCACACACACACACACACTCGTACAAGCATACACACACATACACACACACGGGCACCAACAGTATACATGTACGTATATAAACACAAAGGCACGCACGGACACACACACACACACACTCACCTTGCCCATATCTCTGTGGAACTTCTCCTGATTGCTGGCAAGATTCTGGAATGTGTTAACGTACACGCCAACACGACTACACACATGCACACACACACACACACACACACACACACACACACACACACACACACACACACACACACACACACACACACACGCACACACACACACACACCATTTTGTGAGCTATCCACACAACAAAATACAATACAAGTCGCAGGATTACACAGTCGATTTTGCGTGTGATCTCGTGAACATGTGTTTGAGAGGAGGTGGTGAATGGAGGGATGGAGCAGGAGGAGTTGGAGGAGGAGGTGGTGGTGGAAGAGATGATTCAGAGGAGGAGGTGGGAGGAGCAGGATGAGGGGGGGGGGGGGTGAGGAGGAGCTGGTGGAGGAGCAGGAGGTTGTAGATGGAAGAGATGATGGAGAGGAGGAGGTGTGAGGAGCAGGATGAGGGTAAGGAGGAGGTGGTGAATGGAAGAGAATATTGATATAAGGAGATGTGTTGGAGGAGCAGGAGGAGCAGGAGGAGCAGGAGGAGAAGGAGGAGGTGGCGAATGGAAGAGATGATGGAGAGGATGAGGTGTGAGGAGGAGGAGGAGGAGGAGGAGCAGGAGGAGCTGGAGGAGGAGGTGGTGAATGGAAGAGAGGATGGAGAGGAGGTTGTGAAGATGCGGAGGAGCAGGAGGGGGAGGGAGAGGAGGCGTGGAGGAGGTGGAGGACCAGGTGGTGAACGGAAGAGATGATTCAGAGGAGGAGGTGTAAGGAGCAGGACGAGGGGGAGGAGGAGGTGGTGAATGGAAGAGATGAATGATAGGAGATGTGTGGAGGAGGGGGTGGCGATTAGAAGAGTTGAAAGAGTGGATGGAGTGGAGGAGGTGGAGGAGGTGGAGGAGGAGGTATATAGGACCAAGAGGAGGTGGAGGTGGAAGAGGAGGGGTGGAGGAGGTGGTGGAGGAGGAGGGGGGGTCACCTGTCCCACAGAACGGGGAGCTCATCCTGCAGCTCCACGTTGAGCTCCTCAAACACCTTCTGGGCGCGGCCCAGCTCCTCTTCAGCCTAGGGGGGACCGACATCATTAGGGTCGGGAAAAAGAATTGATTCTTCGATGCATCGCGATTCTCTCTAGAGCGATTCCGCCTCGATGCAGATAAGTTAATAATCAGATTTTAATTATTATTAGGGGTCCGAGCAGCGACCCCTAATAATTCCCTCATGTTCCCTCAAATTCTGTAAAATTCATACTGCAGCCTATACCGTAATTCAAAAACTCTTGAAATTTCCCAAATTTGTGGTACTGCACCCAAAGGTGGCGCAATTGTAAAAAATCATGAATTAGGCTTTTATGCGCATTTATAAAACCCTTTTCCCCGATTTCATATTAAAGCTGAACATGATGAAAAGAATCACAGGCTTCAAAAATAATCACAAATTCACCAAAATCGCCACATAAAATCTTTAGACCAAGCCTCACAAAAATCATCGAAAGTATTTATTTTACTTAGTTCCATTTGAGAAATATTGGCCAATAAATTTGGAGCAGTTTGCCCATTTTTCTTATATGACCATTTTGTTATTGTATAAAAAAACTAGCGGTGGGCATAGATATTATTTTTTAATCTTGATTAATTTTGGAATTAATCTAGATTAAAATGACCTTGACAACTGTTATTACAATTATACTTAGCAACGGTGAATTATCAAATATAATTCACCTCCGGAAGTTGTGAAGTGCCCATGCAAGTGAACGGAGAATAAACAAAAATAATTGACAGCTGAACGTTGGGAAGGCCCATGCAAGTGAATGGAGCAGTCTACAGCATTGAGAAGAGCCGTGTAATAATCCATAATAATGTAAGGTTTAGAAGTTAAATATTTGAAAGTTGTAGAATAAATTAATATAATTTATATTGGAGTTAATTTGCTAGAAATTTACATACAATGTTTAGTCAGTTAATCATTTACATATTTATGTGACACAATTATTACTTACATATTTACATGTTTACATATTTAACACAGTCAGGATATTCTGTTGAATCTGCCTCTCTGATTCCCTCACGTTTACCTCAGTCTAAATTCTAACTTCTGATTGGCTAGTTCAGTCACGTGAAGGGTCCGAACAAGGAAGTGTTGGAAAATAGATTAACGCGATTTTTTTTTTATCGCGTGATAAAAGCTTTGCGTTAACGCCGATAACGGCCCACCACTAAAAAAAACATGCAACTATTATTAGGTGGATATCAATACCCCCCACTATTAATAAAACCAAACCGTATCACTGCACCCAAAGGTCGCACTATTTAAAAGAAATATGAACTAGCCTTATTTCTCCTTACGAGATTGACCTGGACTCAACATTCTTTCATCATATTAATCTCTAAAACCAGATGCATCTTTTTCACCCGGTTCTTCTGCTCTAAAAATGTTTACTTTTCCCACAATTTCATAGGAAGCCAAACGTCAACAGTCTCAACCCATTTTGCCTATATGACCATTTTGTTATTGTATTACTACCATACGGCTATCATTAGGTGGATACCATTACTCAAATTTTCAGATCTGTACTGTTTTAAGAAAGCCCTAATTCTCTTTTGAAATGCGGCTTTAGTTTTCTCGATGTTGTGTGCGTATCAATCGACTTTTTCACCATGTGAATGAGGCTTAAAACAGTTCAGGAATGTCAATGATTCAACGGGATAATGCCGTGTACTGGTGATCCTTAGGCTGAGAGTTTGAATCCTAATTAGAGCATTATGAACAAGCTGAACATGACATTCTGTCATTGCCACTCATTTAAGATCACAACATTGAACAGCACCTGAAATTCATTAGGCAATCACCATTCCGGCTCATTAGTATCCAAGAATCGGTCTGCCAAGACACAGTATTGCATTAAGGGGAACTTCTCCG
>NC_082388.1:6313376-6335592 GCF_031168955.1 Gadus macrocephalus
CGCGAACATGTCCTGAATAGATTAGAAATAGAGAAAAAACACACACACAGAAAAGCGACACGCCTTTTCATTTCCATACGATTTAATTAAAAAATAAATCTTTAAATATCTCATCACCCGATATAACTTCATATTTTATTCAGATTGCCGTAAAAACAATATATTATATTAGAATACTTAAATAAACAGGATCATTAGTCATACATCTTTATATTGACACACTGAGGAGCCATAGACACTGATGAAGATGGCGAACAATCATGTCAAAGTAAACCTCTCTCTCCCCCCCCCCCCCCCCCCCCCCCCCCCCCCCCCCCTCTCTCTCCTCTCTCTCTCCTCTCTCTCCTCTCTCTCTCTCTCTCTCTCTCTCTCTTCTCTCTCTCTCTCTCTCTCTCTCTCTCTCTCTCTCTCTCTCTCTCTCTCTCCCTCTCTCGCAGGCTATATGTTTACACTTCGGTCCATTCTCATGTTTTTGTTCACTTTCATTCGTTGAGCAAGTGCTTCCTCTTCCCTTTTTTTTTTTTTTTTTTTTTTCTGCACAGGACTGCAAACCCGGCAATAAAAAAATGCTTTTTTTCCTTTGTCTTGAGGGCCGCTCAAAGGGAACAGCGCGGTGTCTGCTGTTACGTTAGAGTTCAGCGACGGAGGAATCCTCGTTTGATGAAATCGTGGCAAAAAAGAGGCTTGTCCATTTCGTGAATAGTTGGTCCTCACGCCAAAAGCCCCGACGGACGAAATACATTCAGAGCACGCAATTCTTAGGCACCCGCGCGCACACTCGCACTCACACGCGCCCAGAGTCCCACCAACACCCACACTCGCACAAACAGTCATATGTGCACACACACACTCGCACGCATACACAAACTCGCACGCACAGCCTCCCCCACTTGTTTTTCTGAGCGCCGTCTTTAAGTTCCAACTAGCTTTGTCCGTTAGTGTTAGCGTCCTAACCCTTCCCCATCACCCTCACCAGCCGTCCTCGGCCATGCCCAGTGGGTGAAACCTCCCCGGGTCCAGCAACTTCCGGCCCACCCAGTGTAAGACCCTTCCGTACCAGTGTAGCCCCTCCCCCCCCTCTCTCCCTCCACCCCACCACCTACCCAGAAGCCTCAGCGGCGCGAACGCTGCGTGCGCTAGCTCGTGGCCGTCGACCGCGGCGTAACACGAGGCTAGCATGCCGTCCACCACCAGGGTCCCGTGGGCCGTGAGCGGAGCGTACGCCCCCTTCTGGCCCCCCCCCCTCGCGCCCGAGACCCCCACCACCCGCGAGAGACGGCCCCCCTGGTCGCCGCTGTCGCTGTTGGCGGGGGCGACCACCAGGACGCACTGCCCCGGCCGGGCGTCGCTGGCGTACACCGCCATCATGGCGTCGCCTGGGGTCGGCTCCGCCCCTTCCGTGCAGTTGCCGCGGGCGACGAAGAGCAAGTGGGCGGCGGTCAGTGAGAGGGCGGAGCCGGAGTGGGTGTGGATGGTGTAGAAGAGCTTCCGGGTCGCGGGGTCGCGGTCCAGGAAGGTCAGGACCTCGCTGTAGACCAGGTGGGCGGGGTCAAAGGTTGCGGTGAGGACACGGTCCCCGGGTTGGAGGTCGCGGAGGGCTGTCCGGCCGCCGGTCTCCGTGGTAACCAAGGCGTCGCCAGGGAAACAACCGCCGGATTTTGCAGCCACGGAATGTTCTGTGAGGGAGGGAAAGAGAGAGAGAGAGGGAGAGGGAGAGATAGAGAGAGAGAGAGAGAGAGAGAGAGAGAGAGAGAGAGAGAGAGAGAGAGAGAGAGAGAGGTAGACAGACAGACAGACAGACAGACAGACAGACAGACAGACAGACAGACAGACAGACAGACAGACAGAGAGAGAGAGAGAAAAAAAAAAAACAGGATAGAGGAAAGATGAGAAAGGGAACAATTTTACGGCGAAAAAAAGGGATGTCAGTATTTCTCAAAGGCTCCGCCCCTCCGACTCCCTAAAGACTGATATAGGCCCGGCCCCCCCGCAGCCCGCCTAGAAAGAACAATAGGAGCTTCACAGATAGGATATTCGTCACCCAGAATCAAGCATTGAAGTGCCATTGTGCCAATGTGTGTGTCCGTGCGAGTGTGTGAGTGTGTGTCCCTGCGAGTGTGTGTGTATTCGTGCGAGTATATGTGCGCGAGTGTGTGTGTGCGTGCGCATGTGTGTGTGTGCATGTACTGTAAGTGTGTATGTGTATACGCTAAGGTGTGTGTGTGTATGCGCATGTGTTGACATGCGTGTGTGTGTGTGGCTGCGGGTGTGTGTGTGTGTGTGTGTGTGTGTGTGTGTGTGTGTGTTTGTGTGTTTGTGTGTGTGTGTGAAAAGTGAGTGTACATAGGCACTCGAAGAGTTCAAAAACACCTCTCCAGCGCCTGAAGACTATCTGGGAGTAAATATTACGGGCGGGGCCGGCGGGCCCAGGCCGGGAGTTAAGATAGGAGGAGGGAAGGAGCAGGAAACAGAACGCAGGTTATTCATCTACACTACACACTGCACATGTTACACTGCACAAACACTTCTGTAGTGTAACAATGTTACACTGCACAATGTGACACTGCACAATGTTACACTGCACAATGTTACACTCCACAAGGTTACACTGCACAATGTTACCCGGTTACATTACACACCACACAATGTTATGCTACACAATGTTACACTGCACAATGTTACACTACACAATGTTACATTACAAACTGCCCATGCATTACTTAATGCAGACTTGTGCATGTTGTCAATGCATTTCTCTCCATGTGTGTATCCAATCCATAGCCCTGATTGAATGTTACCAATGTGGCATTCAATGTTTAATAGGGGTGTAACGGTACACAAAAGTCACGGTGCGGTACGTACCTCGGTTTTTAAGTCACGGTACGGTTAACAGTTAAGGGGAAAATTAAAAAAAACTGCTTGTTTCTCAACCCGTAGATAAGCAGCAATGAAAACACCAATAAACTTGGTTACGGCATTTGCATTTCTGAATCCCAGACAGGGGTTGTTGAAATATTTTTGTGAGCTGGGTTTGCACAGCTTGTTTTTTTGTCACATTAACGGTGATAGTGACTGCCTTTTCAAATGCGTGTGCGTGTTAAAGTGCTGTACGTAGACACGGAGAGCCCTCTCCATAGCCGGAGGGCCTGACGGAGACCCTCTCCGTAGCTTACGTGCGCATCCAATATTTTTTTAACCATCCGTCGACGCCATGAGCCTATTGGTCGACGCAACGGAGACGGCAAGGGCTGTGATTGGTCCTCTAACAAAATCATTTCCTGAACCACTTCTCCGGTTTGACTTTGCACCTTAATTACAGTTTGTACATTGTTTACTTTGCACCTTAAGTGCCAATAAAACACCAAATAAGATTTGAAAAGCTTCGGAAGTTTATTTACGACACTGCTTACATGGTTTGTAGTCAACATATAAGATAGATCGGGCGGCGAATTGCATCGCGTATCCGACATCCCGACGGAGAGCTGCTGAGCAGTTTACGGAGTCGACTTCAAACCCTGACTTCAAGTTTAAATTTACATTTGCCATATTAACGCTATGCACGCCACGTTTACGAACCGCGGTACACCTCTGTAACCGCACCGAAGTGCCTGTACCGTGACGGTTCGGTACAAATACGTGTACCGTTACACCCCTAATGTTTAATACCAATGCTCTTTACGAATGTATATTTCAAATGCTCATTTCTCGCTTTCGTTTTCGAAACTTATGATAGAAATGTGAATCGGATTTTGAAAATAAAAAGCCATTGAATTCTAAGCACTGAATATTTATGCATTGAAATAACGTATCTGGATTTTTTGTCTCTGAATTTAACTCTTAAAATTTTCAATAAATCATATTCAACTTTATTTTTCAATGTTGAAATTCAAAATCAAGTATTCAACGTTGAAAAATGCTGCGTAAATATTTTCTACGTCCCCAAATTCAGCTGCAAAATTCAATGTCGGAAAATTCAGCATTTACATCCGTGGACCCAAGGAAGAGCAATCGACCCTAGGATGCTAGATCGCGGTCAAGCAAGGAGAGCGGGAATAAGAGAGTCACTCGATTCTTCTTTCTTGATACAAACGTTAATTCTAAACAGCATTTTACACAGTCGCCTATAATAAGAAATGCTCAAAGGTAAATCAACGTCATTAAACATTGACCGTAGCTTTTTATGGGGAGAGAAGCAACGGTGGTGGACCTTACTAAACGCCCTATCCATTGTATCGGTCTGTAAAATGCTAATCAAATCAGATCAAATGTATTTATTAAGCACATTTAATAACAAGGTGAGGGGGGATTATATGTTTGATTTATGTTTTTGTCATAATGCATACCATTTTTATTTATTTTTACGGCAGTATGAAGTAAACAATGAACTAATGCCTGCATGTGAAGTGTATGTATGATTGTAGTGACTTGGCTGGATTTACATGCAACGTAAGAGTAATTGTAGTGGGTCAAGGAGCCCAATTTATTAGGGCACTGTCACACCAAAATTGTACCAGGGGCAAAAACTGTACCGCCTACATAATCCGTGTTAGAAAATTCCAAATCTCCCTGGCAACGTACGATCGCGCCGAATGTTGCCTGGCAACGGACGATCGCGTCAAACGTTGCCTGGCAACGTATGATTGTGTCGAACGATAGGAAGGTTCATGAACATTTGCGAACATTCGTGCTCATTCATTGAGCGTCACAAGACGAAATAACATTAAACAGATAACACTTATTTTACAAATTACATTTATTAGCGTTGCTAACTTTATATTTGTATTGTATTTAATTGTTTAATCACATTTAGCTAGTAAACTGGATGTGTTAACACAAGCTAGCTAGACTATGATACACTTTAAACACTCAGTTTAGAAGCTAAATTGAATACAATACAAATATAAAGTAAAAAAGTCTTATCTGTATTATGTTATTTCGTCTTTGGCAGCATGAGCGCGAATGTTTTTTGAAACCTGCCTGACAACGGACAATCGCGTTGAACGATTAACGTAATGTTTCGAACGCGGATTACGTAGGCCGTACAATTTTCGCCCCCGGTACAATTTTGGTGTGACAGCACCAATTTGGGTCAATCCACCAAGGTCACTTTGCCTACGTTTGGTGTGATGCTGGGGCGATCTGTGATGTGATACTGAAGCCCTCTGCCTACTGTGTGGAACGAGAGCGCAGAGCCGACCATATTGGCAGCTTAAGCAGCAGCAGCCTGTAGTTCTAGTGGAAGCACGGCGTGCCTCGGGAAGAGGCGCCCGACCGCAACCTGCTTTTAATTTGTCCTCCTCATATCTATATCATGTCACTCGGTGCGGAATAGTGTTGGCTCTGCGCACTCGTTGCGCTCTATTATGCTACCACAGATGCATATCAACCGTTTTGCTCCAGCAACATAACATGCATCCGGTGTCACAAAAAGAATACCCCCAATTCGAGTGATCGATGGCGATAAGAACGTTAAGTTTTAAGCTTGTGCATGTTTCCGCACATGAACGACTTCATGCGTGTCTACGCTTCAAACTTGTGCATGTTTTAGAAAATGTGCAGCGGCGCCCCCTAGGGTCACACTTTTCGGTGGCTACTCTCCCCATAAAAACTACAGTCAGTGTTTAATGACGTTGGTTTACCTTTGAGCATTTCCTATCATAGGCTACTGTGTAAAATGCTGTTTAGAATTAACGTTTGTATCAATAAAGAAAGAACCAGCGAGTGATGCTCTTATTCCCGCTCTCCTTGCTTGACCGAGCTCTAGCATCTAGGATCGATTGCTCTTCCTTGGGTCCCCGGATGTTAACACTGAATTTTCAGACATTGAATTTTGCAGCTGAATTAGGCATGAGAATTGTGGGATATTGAAAATTTACGTAGAACTTTTTAGCGTTGATTATTTGATTTAGAAGTTTTTAACATTGAAAAATAAACCTGAATATGATTTATTGAGTTAAATTCAGAGGCAAAAAAATCCAGATACGTTATTTCAATGCATAAATATTCACTGCTTAGAATTCAATGGCTTTTTATTTTCAAAATCTGATGGCACAGATTTACTTCCATAGTGAATGCTAATGTATTTGTAATTAACATTTAAACTGTAAAATTTAAAGTGTGGATGCCTGCGTACATTTCAAATACTTAAATGGATGCATAGATTAATTAGTTTGATTTGTTTTTGCAATAAATTAAAAACATAAGACCTTTAATTTATAATTGTATTTATATTAAATATCATGCTTCCACCAATCAATGCCTTGGTTTTTCCAAAATTTAAAAAATAAATCCATGATAATAAATTTGAAAATAAAATCTATTGTGAAATGAACCATCATGAATGGCATTCGCCCTGCCTTGAAGTAATTTAAGGCTCAAACCCTCACCTCGATTCGTTCTCTACAGAAAGGCCATCTTCCACTCGATAACGCCTTTATGCCGCCTTGAAAAACAGCCAGGTAATCTGTTACCGTCTGCTTTATATCCAATCCGTCGTTCAATACGGTAGCGTGTCGCCCTCTAGTGGTCAAACCCCATTCTAACCGCCTCCAAGGGACAGGTAATCTTTCATTTTCTTTCCATTTTTTTTTCTTATTTTTTTTAAACGAACGAGACACATATATATATTGAGCCTGCCCCCCCCACACGAGAGCCTCGAGTTGATTGGTCAGCCCCCTTCCGATCAAGGCAGGGATTGGGCGTTCGCCACCCGATCTGGGAGGGAGAGAAGGAGAGGGATAGGGGGACAACAAAAAAACAACAAGAAGAAGAAAAGGGGAAAACTCAGTTACCACCCAGTGTAAAATGGAATTTTGTATTTTGTTTATCAATAATAATAAAAAATAAAATAAAATAAATCTTTAAAATGGAGGAAAGTTTAACTGTAAACGGTGATGAAAGATTTACGGTAAAAATGCTCTTTGTTGTAATTTAGTGTCAAACGAAAAAACAAGACACTTAAGACACATTTTTTATACTTTTTAAGAGGACAACGGGGGTGAGTGGCAAGTGAGTTTTAAAAGAGCAAGACACTGACTTAAGTGAGGTGAGTTAAGTGAGCGATGGTAAAAGCCCCGGACAGAAAGACGGACAGACAGACATATAGCTAAAAAGACAGTTACCAGTTAGAAAATGCAAAGAAAGCAACAGGAAAAAGTTAGGAATGAGTGAGGAAAGTTAAAGAGAGAGTTTCTAGAGAGAAGACACGCAGGCAGTCCATTTGGAATCAAACCCAGAACCTTTTGTCAAAGTCAAACACATCCCTCCCTTTTTCTCCACAAAAGCATGCTTAAAAGAAGCACAATGAAACAGCAAAAGTCTCCCGCCGTCTCTCCTTGACCACTGATTGGTCAACGAGCAACAGGTGGTCAGCCTCCCCCAGCCCCAGAGTCCAATCAGACTCCAGGTGAGGCTGCTGAGACCAGAGGCCTCTACGAATAGTCAAATATCCTAACCTTTATGCCTCCTTTCCTTAAAGTTTGTGGAAAACGTCATCGGGACAAGGAGAGATGAAAAGGTGCTTCCTTTCGAACATAGGAAAAGGCAGCACTGTTTAAAATGAATTAGACTCCACTTTTCCTAACCGACGTCATTGCGCGACGCTGAGTATCGCTGACCTCTAGCGTCTCTAACGTGCAACTACACTCTTCCGAAGTTGGACTACAACAAGCGCTCTTTCGATCCATGCGTTCTTGTCGTATTGATTTCAATCAGGTTGTCTCCAACAGTGAGAATCACTTAGGTCGGACTTGGCCAACGGGAATATTTTAGGCCACTTGAATCCCAATTCACATGTGAATAAAAAGAGGCTCATCACCGTTTCTTACGGTGTTTATTGTGTGCTTAATAACCAGAAATAAATGAATTAATTTCAATATCCATTATTATCAATTGTATTTTCTTCTCTTCTCTTCTTCTGCTTTCCCGTGTCTCTCATGCGTCTTCGAGTATGTAAACTTTGTCGGTGGCATGTTGCTTTAAATATTGCCGCCGTAAAGGATTATGGGATACCACTATCTCCTTTCCTTTCGTAAAGGTTGCTCAGGAGTAACCTATGCTATTGGAGGGTTAAAGGAAGCATCGAGGCTCCTTTCATAAGCATTTTTAGAATTCAAACCACCTTTCATCCAAGTACTTCCGGGTCATCTCCATAGGAAAGGAAATTCCCTACGCAAAAAAGAGAATTCGTAGAGGCCGAAGCCCCCTCTGTGTTTGCTGAAACGGTTTAATCCACTACAATTCAAAAGGTATGGTGATGGAGGGGTGAGGGGTGAGGGGGTAAGGGGTGGGTTACTAAACTACACTATACACAACAACACAACACTACACGACTCTATAGTAAACACACAGTTATTTATATTACACTACACTATACACACAACAACACTACACAACTCTAGAGTAAAAACACAGTTCTTTAAGGTGAGAAGAAGAAAAGGGGAAAACTCAGTTAATTTAATTTTAAAACCTGTCCTGTTCATTGCATGTTACCACAATTGTACAAACTGAAAGGAAAACAATCAAATGAGAAACAATTCTATCAAAGGAAAAATGACAAGATGCCTAGTTTATTTTTAACAAGAACTTAAACATGACGGAACAGTGCATCTGCAGATAGATTCAGGCCTGAACAAGACGCATGAACGATAAACCTCCTCCTCAAAAAAATAAATCCAATTCAAGCCAAGAACATGCATCAGATCTAAATGAACTGAGAGTATTTTCGTTTGTGCATATATTTTTTTACACTAATGTGAAGAATGGGCCTGCCTGTTTTTCAAGTACGCCAGGGACGAGAATGTCTTTTCGCACATATATGTCGACCCAAAGGGAGTAAGAATGTCCATAGCGGCCGCAGACAATGCAGAATACTCCTGCGCAACTGAAAGCCAAAATTCATCCCCCCGAAATGTGGCTAATAGCCCACTACATTTATTCAGCATTATTATTAGTCCCAGTGCATACTTCCGCAATCCAACAGTGCTGCTCAGCGGCCACGCCTGGTATTGCAGCTGTTTAAGCGGGCTGTGGACTGGTCCCTCGATTCAAGGGGTCCAGAAGTAGATATCTCTGTTCACTCCAATACAAATGGGGAACAGGAACGTGTCACCGCTAAAAGTCTGGATATCAATCAAAGGCTCATAATTATCTTTATACCATGCACTAATAAAATGTAAGTTTGCTCTTTTCAAAACGCCACCTCAAGCGTTTTATTAACCTTTTTCTTTTGCAGGAGAACGAGGGGTGGGCAGCTGAAAGGAGTCGTAGTGAAACAAATGTTGTTTCGGCCCTGCCTCCGAGAGAGCTCAGTTAACTTCTCGTGGCCGAGGTTTTTTCTTTTACTTAACATGACAGAATTTTTGAATCCGCTGTCCTTTCTTTAATAGGTCCATGATTATTATCAAGCGGGAATTGTTTCGAGTTTGCGTAGTGGGAGCGACGCAACACATTGTTTCTGTCGCATCTGCACACCTGCGAAAGCCTGTCTGTGAGGTATAAAGGACAGGTTTAGGCCTAGACTAGAGCCCTAGAGTTTTAATGTAGACTTTCTTATTTGATGCGTGGTCTCTGACTTTTAAAAATTAAAATCATCTCGCCCCCGGACATTTTTAATGACCTTTTTGCGACCCCCACTTTGAGGACCACTGCACTACAGAATAAACAGAACTCTATACTAAAAACACAGGTCACCTACACTACACTACACTACACTACACTACAGTATACACACAACACTACACAACTCTATTGTAAACACACAGTAATCAACACTACACTACACTACACTACAGTATACACAGAACCACACTTCACTAGACAACTCTCTAGTAAACACGCAGTTCTCTACACACCAAACAGACACACTACACTATAATATACACAGGATACAGATATAGTTGTAGTAGCCTAACACAGACACACACTTCACAGACACACAACACATCACACACGTCAATCCGACTCTTGCCGCCAATTATTATTTAAAAAGGCAACTTTTGAAAGCGGCCATTTTACTCTTCCTGCAAAAAATGGTTGAAAAGCAACCGTTCAAAATGGACACTTCGGCGGTTTCCCGAAATACCATTAAAAACCCCGCCCCCTGCTGGTCACCTGACTTGACGCTGCAGTGCACGTGCGCCTTGGACTCGTAGTAGACCCAGTCGAAGCCCGCTTCTACGGCCAGCCGCGCCAACATGGCGTACTTGTGGCGGTCGCGGTCGGAGGTGGTGATGTCGACGGCCCGGCCCTCGTAGTGGAGTGACTCCTCCAGGTGGTGTCCGTCCTCGTCCCACCCCTCCGTCACGCGGAGCCGAACCCCTGCCCATAGGTTCATGACGGAGATGGCCAGAGAGTTAAGCTTGTCCTTGCAGCGCTGGGGAGAAAAAGAGTGGATTGAAAGTTAATTGAAAACTTCAATTATTAGCGCTCTGTCTGTCTGTCTGTCTGTCTGTCTGTCTGTCTGTCTGTCTGTCTGTCTGTCTGTCTGTCTGTCTGTCTGTCTGTCTGTCTGTCTGTCTGTCTGTCTGTCTGTCTGTCTGTCTGTCTGTCTGTCTGTCTGTCTGTCTGTCTGTCTGTCTGTCTGTCTGTCTGTCTGTCTGTCTGTCTGTCTGTCTGTCTGTCTGTCTGTCTGTCTGTCTGTCTGTCTGTCTGTCTGTCTGTCTGTCTGTCTGTCTGTCTGTCTGTCTGTCTGTCTGTCTGTCTGTCTGTCTGTCTGTCTGTCTGTCTGTCTGTCTGTCTGTCTGTCTGTCTGTCTGTCTCTGTCTCTGTCTCTGTCTCTGTCTCATGTGAGGGGGTGAGGGGTGGTGGTGATGGGTGAGGCGGGGAGACGGACAGGATTGATGAGCACTGGCGCACAAGGCTTTCTACACACTTCACAGACAAGCGTCACTACTCTATACTATGCGCACACACACACACACACACACACACACACACACACACACACACACACACACACACACACACACACACACACACACACACACACACACTCCTTATTTCCTCGCCTGCGTGGTACTTTTGCCGTGTTTTGCGCTAAACCAACAAACAGCGCGTTGTCAGATTCCAGTCGTCTCTCCTCGGAACCAAATCATCGCGAGGAAAAAACGCATCCCGCGAGACCACTATATTCACCACAGCGCTATTTAAAGGCGCCGCTATAAATAGCCGCGTGTTCTCGCATCTAAAAGCATGAATGAAAAAGTGTTCGCCGGTTAAAGACGAGGTTCTGCGCATGCGAAGGACGAACTATTGCTGGGCAGTAGTGGTGTGAAATACACATAATGTAACCCTTAAATCTCCAATAAAGATTCTTATCATACAGTTTAGGATATTTTGATAATTTTACACCACGAACCAATATGTCCGCATGCGTAGAACCACTAGCTGGCACAATTTGATGGATAGCATAAATTGATAAAATGAACACCGGTTGAAGACGGCTTGAAATGCAGGCTGACACTGAACGAGAACAGGGATGGGGTCATATTGTAGAGGGGGTATTTGACATAGGCTATGTCAAAATAGCCTATGGGGTGCGCATATTTCACGTCTTTGTCCGTGACGGAGGTCCAACGTGATTGGTTGACTTGGTTTCAATTGGTTTATCAGACTCGCCTCCTCACTACAAAACATCTTCACCGTCAATGACATTGAAAATCCCAGAAAAGTCTGTCTGTCTGTCTGTCTGTCTGTCTGTCTGTCTGTCTGTCTGTCTGTCTGTCTGTCTGTCTGTCTGTCTGTCTGTCTGTCTGTCTGTCTGTCTGTCTGTCTGTCTGTCTGTCTGTCTGTCTGTCTGTCTCTCTACTCCTATCTATAAATTAATGTTACGTTTATTATCTTATCTCTTAGTCTAGCATAGTCCCATATATAGGCCTACGTGAATGGTACGTTTATTAGCTTAGCTCTTAGGTTAATGTTACGTTTATTAGCTAAGCTCTTAGCCTATACTCCCATGTATAAGTTAATGTACCGTTTATAAGCTTAGCCCTTTGACTAGCTTATAGATAAGTTAATATAGGGGTAGGAGGTGGGGGGGATAATTATTAGGGGGGAAGGGTCAGGTGGGTGGGGGGGGGTCTTCAACAAAGACACCTTCTTGTCGACCAGAGGGACCACAGTCCCGTTATAACTCACACAAGACCACCAGACCCCCCTCCCCTCCCTTCGGTTTATCCAACGTCAACAACCACTACGGCCCGACCCCTTGACTCAGGTAATCAACCCCCCCACAATGCACCACTGCTGTCCCTGTTTGCTTTTCTGTGGTGGAGGGGTGTTGGGGGGCTTAGAGGATGAGAAGGGGATGAAGAATGTGGTGTGTGTGAGTGACAGAGAGAAAGAGGGCAGGAGAGAGAGAGAGAGAGAGAGAGAGAGAGAGAGAGGGAGATAGGGAGGGAGAGAGTGGGGGATAGGGAGGGAGAGAGTGGGGGAGAGAGACAGAGAATGAGTGAATGAGTGAGTGAGGGAGAGATTTGTCGTCACTTTTTGAGTGAAGTTGGTTTCATAACCGTAACACAATATAGTTTATGTTTGAAAATAAATCAATAAACATTGTTTATAGCATGCACACATTACGACCAGAACCTTGAAGCTATAAGGTTGTCTTTATAATAAATAAAAACAAAGGGAAATCTATATAACTCACATTCCACACACATATGCGTCATTGTGTGTAGAGCAGAAGAATCAAGTTGTGCTAAAATAGCGAGTTTGCCTAAAAAAAACGTAATCTTAAAACAATTAAGACACAAATGTACACTTCAGAATAGCGTGATAATCTGTGACGCCTTTCGACGTCTCCTTAGGGCGTAATTCCATGGGGTCAAGGGACCTGGGTCCATCAACCGCAGGAGGGAAACTACCCAATTAAAATACAAATAAAATCTATTAATGCTTTTCATTTGATTTATTTCCATCCACAGTCCTTCCGGTCCGGGGTGAGAATAGCTCGCGGCTATAAATCTCCTCTTCTCGGCCAGTGTGGATTTTAAACAGAGTTGTTGTTTTTTTCTCCTGCGGTCGCGCATGCGCATGCGCATACAGGCGATCTGGACTTCATAAATCAGGCGATGGATTTCGGTTGGTTTGCCTTTCAAGGTACAGTCTAACTCAGGTGTGTTTGTGTGTGTGGGAGCGTGTGTGTGGGAGCGCTCGTGCGTGTGTTTTCGTGCGTGTGTGTGTAAGAGCGTTTTTTTAAGCACCAAACCGCGGACTGCACAAACATTTGACGCGGCGTCAGCGGCGACGCGCCTATGCACACCTTTGTGGACCCCTTGGCCCCCCGTAACCGCCCCTCCCCCCCCCCAATTCCCCAATTGAACAGGAGCGTCTGTATGAGGCGGCGCGGTGTCGCCTGCGCCACCGCTGGCGCTGAATCAAAAATAAGCGGCGAAAGAAAAAAATACGTTAGTATAATTCAGGCTCTACACACACGGGTTAAGTACACTACTTTTTATTTTTAAGCACACAGGCTCCGCGAAAACAAACAAGAGAAGGTAAGAGAACATAGTAAATAAATAAAATAAAGATACAAACGCCAGGCTGGCTCCTCGGGGCCCCTGCGGCGGCGGCGGCGACGCGTTCGCCGCACCGACCTCATAAATCGCGCTCAGGGTTTCAGAGCTGGACGCGCCACAGGCGCGGGGGCGAGCATCCAAGCGCGGGGTCGCGCACGATAGGTGACAGCCAGAGGCGTGATGGGGGCTTTGATTCACCCCACGTGGGTCGACGGGACATAAAAACGCCATTGCATTCGGGATGGAAGGAAGGCAGCCGCGGTCACCGGATATAAATAAACACGTTATTCCGTTTCGGGGCCCACGGCCACATCAGGGTTCCACAGCAGGGGCCCACATCAGTGACGGTGTCCTAAAAACGTCTGACAGCGCCCGAAAGGCTACGGTCAACACCGTCATGTCGTGACTCAGCCGCTAAATCAAACTGGACTGTACCATTTGAATCCCCCCCCCCCTCTCCCAGATGCGGTCCAACAGGAGCCCGTAGTGTTTTAATTAAGAGCCCCTTATGTGACAGGCGTCGTGGCCCCCTCTTGTGTGCATACGCGCGCCAACAGTGAACTACACAATTCGGGGGTCGACGCTGCTTTTAAGTCAGCGGTGGAAACGTGTAAAAGGCACAGACGGACAGTGTGGATAGGATTAACGGCACTGACACCCCCCCCCCCCCTGCCCTCCCAAAACACGCAGACAGGCTATGAATCAGTCGGTTAGTTGCAGGAGGGGGTGAGGGGGCATTCATACACTATGGAGGGATCATTGACATTGCGTCCAGTGTGAAACTTGAGGAAAAAGTGGCACAAAACAAGACAAATCATTGGCTATACTCCGTAACGCGTGTACTGCATGAGTCACCGCAGTCCACAACTCGCAGACACCGAGTCCATGTGTTTTAGGCGCGGGCCAAAGTGCGCTATCCACCTTCCCTCTCAGACACCATATAACCTCCTGCGTAATGAACAACCGTTCCTCCCCGCGATCAATGCATGAACGTTTCTCACTCCGCCGAGAGGAAATACGTCCCCCAAAAAGCCGAACCCATCCATAAAACCGTGATGACGATCATTCTCGTGCGTAATTACCTGCGTCAACATGTCCATAACATCGTGACGACCACTCTCATTCTCACGCGTAATTCTCGAGCTATCATGCCCATAACACCGCGACCACGACCACGCTCATTCTCATGCGTAATTACGTGCGGAATTTACCTGGGTCATCATGCGGTCCGCGCCCGTGTTCTCCTCGTCCTTGAAGATGATGTCCGGGTTGTAGTTGGGCGTGAGCTCCTTGAAGCGCTCCGAGCTCCGCGTGATCTTGCCCTCGTACCTCCCGCTCGCGCCCAGCGTCTTCTCCGCCACCTTTGGGCTGAACTGCTTGTAGGCGAGCGGCACCAACTTCCGGGGGGGCCGCCGCTGGCCATAGCCCCGGCCCGGCCCGCAGCCCTCCACCGCCGGGGAGCAGAAGAGGAGGAGGAGGAGGTGGAGGAGGACGAGATGCGTCAACAGCGCCGCGGGCCGCATTCCAAACCCCGCCGGCGGTTTCCGGTGCAGGTCGGCGGAATCAGAACCAAACCGTATTTTAAACCTTATCCCGGGAGCTCTCTGTCGTTGTTGATGTTATTGTAGTTGTTTTGTTGCGTGGAGCTCTACCGTGTGATCAAATGAACCGGATCCAGCGGGTCCAACGAGTCCCCGGAATTGGCCATTTCCTCAAGCGTAAAAAGCGCACCGCTCCGCTCTGGTTTGGAGACGCGCGGGGGTACCTAAACGGGCTCCGATTTGTCTCAGTGTGCTCTCCCCACTCCGCGGGGTACGTGGAGACAGGGGGGGGCAATAAATAGCCGAGGTCCGTTTGTTTTGGCACGAGCGTTCAAAGCGGGGGTTCGAACCCGTGTCGGACGGTGAGAAACGGCCCCTCAGAGGAAGGGAGGGGGGGGGGGGGGGGGGGGGGGGTGCACACAAAGATATCCCACTACACGGCGCGCGTGGGCAGGCGGCGGTCAGACAGAGGAGGGGTGTCGCTGTCACCGCGCGCGGTTTCTGTGTTTCTCTTCCCCACTGGAGGGTAGTCCCTGCGTTGCGCAAGGGCAGCTGGCAGAAATGGAACCGGGGGAAGAATTGGAATATAAACGAAGTGCGCGTGGAGAGCGAAGACCGCGCCCTCCAAGTCTTAGGAGCGAGTCCTCCCGTCCTCCTCCAGCTCCACCACCGCTTGCGCCCCTCCCCGCACGGTGGCACGTCGCGTCTCCTCCCTTCATCTCTTTCCCGCAGCCTCGCCGGAGAAAAGGTGGCTGTAGCCAGACGACGGGTCGAACCTGACCCGGGTCTAGCGGGGACTGCGATACGGATAAGAGGCACTTTGAACCAGGTCAGGTGTGTGCGTAAAAAGGTGCGCGTATAAAAGGATCGCGCACCTGAAACAAGGAGCATACTCTGCGCGCACAGCTCGTGGTTGGGACAGCCTGGGCAAGATATGGAACATGGGGGAGAAAGGGAGGAGGGGGAGTGTTTAGGGAGAGGGATGTTAGATAGAGTTGAGTTGGAACACACGCCACACTTGTGAGATTTGACTTTACGTTTTAGATTGGAATCTGAAACGTATTTTTACGTCAAAATCCAAAGCGACAAGAAACTCATCTCAAACCCCAAATTACCAAAAAATAACCTTAAAGTTTCCCTTACCATTCCTCAAAGTCAGACATCATAACAAAGTTCAAAACAAACAATTAAAAACAGTGGCAGAGCTTTTGAGACAGACTGGACAAATCTCTCACCCTCTTTGTCTGTCTCTCTTTCTCTTGCTCTCACGCACACAAGCACACACAATGGTGACGCAAACGTTCAATGTCTTCAGTCGATTAAAGACGCAAACACATTTCACACGTTCATATCCCCTCATATTGGGATCAAAGCGATACAGCCAGACCGGCAACACACACACACACGCACGCACACACACTTTGTATCCATGGATGCAAACAGTGACTTTGACTTCAATAGCATTCCGTTGATGCTGCAACTCCTTGAGTCAACATCTCACGCCCGTCCGAAGAAGAGGGGGCGGTGTGGGGCCGTCTAACTAATCGAGGCCGGAGTCTGAGCGGAGGCTGATCAATACACTTCACTTAAATGCGTGCGGGGAAAAAAGCATAAATCCACAATAAACGTTTCAGAAATTTCGTTCTTGGAAGATCGGATGTTAATAATCAAAGAAAAAACGTTAATGATATTTTGGATTTTTTTCTGAACATAAATACAAATAATATATATATATTGTAGTTTTTTAATTCAAAAGTAAAATACATATTTTATCGGTTCATTCCTTTACATTTCATTTAAAACATACCAAAGTCTTCGTTTTTTTTTTCTCAGATAATGACAATGAGAAATCCGAAATCAATTCATCAGCAGAAGCAAAAAAAAAAACTAATCTCAAAACCCCTTTAATATCCCTTACCCACACACTCATGAACTCATGAACAAATAAAACATCATAAAAAAGTTTAAAACAAACAATTAAAAACAGAGCGTTGGTCTGTGGATCCCGGCTCAATCCCTCAGCGGAACAGACCCACAGCCTTCTTCTTCTTTGGTCTAGTCTGCGTCCGGACGCCCTCGGCCTAGGAGATGAGAACCAGGATGGTGACTACAGACCGGCAGGCTAAATGCTATCTGCTAAAGGCTAGCGGCTAGCTTCATTGATGCAGTCAAGCTAGTGTGTGTATGTGTATGTGTGTCTGTTTGTATGTGTGTGTGGTTTGAACATCGGCGTTTGTTACCTGTCGCTCGGCCATCTTGCTTCTTGGCGACTCCTGATTAGCTCCTGGTTCTACCTGGACGGACCTGGTGGGCGGGGCTTCCCCTCTGGCGTCGGCGCCCCCTTTGAAAGGTAGAGAAGATGTTCAGGGGTCTCATTTATAACCGTTGCGTACTCACAAAACGGGGCTGAAATTGGCGTACGTGATTTTCCACGCCCAGGTTGTGATCTATAAAAAACCAACTTGACGGGAGAATGTGCGCAGCCCTAAGCAAACTCTGACCCATGGTTTGGAGGTAAAGGAGAATTGGCGACACAGATGGTGTGGTGGTGAACTGAAGTCAGACAGAAGAATTGTAGAGTGGGAAGAACGATTATGTTTTATCATCGCCCTTCATAAATTTAATTTCAACCCGTATCATGCGTTAAATCTATGTAATCAGAATAATTTAAGTCAACTGCGTTATTTCTCAGTTATAACTCCAGAAACATCTCTGTAGAATATAAATTAAAAAAAAATCTCTATATTTAATCCCGTCACTCCATACTGTCCACTGACAGCGCGACTGCATGGAATAAAGCATCTGTCCAACATGTGTCAATAAATAAATACAGAGGTGAGCGCCGTGGTAATGCTGCACCATATGGCACTTCTGGCGGACCATGCAAATGGCAGGATTCGGAGGGACAGGGTCTTTAGGGACCATAACGATTTATTGGTACAGAAAAATATGTACCTTTATGTCAGACCACTTCTTTTTTAATTCTGGGACTGTGCGCTCCGTGCTACTGACAGAGTTCACTGCTGCAGCAACATGTTGCCACTCAATCTGCTTTTTGTTGTTGGCGATCCCAACCCAATCCCATGACCGCCGAACAAAACTACTTTTCGGGCCTCCACCTCACACACACGTGTCTCCGTTTCAACCTCCTTCTGCCATTGTTTCCGACAAGACATAATACTTGCATCTGAGTCTGTTTTATATGCAGATCGTATTCATGAGGTCATTTGCATTGGAAATGTATGGTTAAAAAGGGGCGTGTACAGGGCGGAACGTGAAGCTGATTCAGCTGCGCACACTTGTAGGCACTCTGGGATTTATAAAGCAAAGATTGCGTACGGTGTGCGTACGCAGGGTTTTATAAGTCAGAATATTTTTTGGCGCACGCAAAACTTGGCTTTTGGGCGTACGTACACTTTTAGTAACGATCCCACGCACAGTTTTATAAATGAGACCCCAGGTATCTCTCTCTCTCTAATCACAGTCTCACTCTCTAGCTAAATTTCTAACTCAATGGATTCGGCCAATCAAAGTGGGCCTCACCTGGAGTCGGGGTTTGGCTCGGCGCAAGCTCCACCTCCCGTCCCTCGGTAGCCAATGGGGAGGAGGGGGAGGAGGGGCGCTTGCGTTTGCCCGGGTTTCCGTGGGCGACGACGGCGGAGTAGAGCTCCCTCAGGTCCGAGTCGAAGACGAAGCCCTTCCCTTGCTCTGACATCACCTGGGGGAGGAGCTGAGGGGGGGAGAGAGGACGACACAGAGAAAGAGAGAGCGAGAGCGAGAGAGAGAGATGATTGAACAGACCATTTGAAATCTCTTTTCCAAGAGGCAAGGGCATCAAACAAACAAACACATTAAGGTTTCTGACAAACAAATACACACAATTTTCATGCAATTAAAAGAAAGCTTTGGGGGATTTCATAGTGAATGAATTCGACAAACAGGGACAATCTCCGACACGTCCACATTCAAGGTCCTAAGTTGAACTCAAACGTCACGCTATATCCTGAACTCACATTGAAGTTTGTGTGTGTCACGTGTGTGTGTGTGTGTGTGTGTGTGTGTGTGTGTGCATTAGGGTGCATCAAAAAACACAATTCTTGAATTTTGATATGGCTGGGTGCTATAAGTGTTCCAATATATGTAGAAACAACATATGCAAAATATTTTTCCAGTACATGATGATTTAGGGGGGCCACCACACATCTGTTTTTGTTGGATAAAGTGGTTAACAGTGCTCAATGGTCGCCATGGAGATCTGAGGTAAACAATACTACATCTTAAGAAAACTGAGGTGATCTTTCTGTTTGAGGTGATCTTTCTGTGTTGGGTATGCAATATTACACATTACTATCATATCTGTAGTTGTGTCATTGTGTCATCAAGTTGTATTAATAGGTATTGGCACACACAAGCGTGCCACAAGATGGTAGACTTAGTCAATGCTAACAACAAGCTGCTGAAAATCTCCCTGGCCATGGAGTGAAGACTTGATGTCACATTTCCGTTGTGGCCTTCAAAGGTCGAAAACCTGATTGATAACCCAGAAGACCTAGCTTTCTTGGCCAGCATGAAGACTGACAGAGTGGCCACATTTGGTGTATTGGACAAAAAGCTGCAGCTCAAGGTGAAGCAGTGAGAGGAGCGTCAAGGTGCCGCTGCAGCCAAACAGCCGGCTGTGTAAAGGAGCTGGAGGAGATGACGGCAATGTCAAGCTTGGAGTCGGAGAGTGATGAGGAGTCAGAGGAGGATACTGACACAGTCTTTCCACCATCTGAGCCATCCCACAAGCATAAGAAGACTGGAACAAACATCTTAATTCCACCTGACTTCCTTAGCCGACCAAGTGTCGTGTCATTGGCTACAAGGTTGAGGATGTCACCAATGCAACAGGCTGCATTCACACGTGGCCTTGTTGCAGTGTCAGGCGGTGAATGTAGACTCTCTCTGCATCTTACGAAACAGCTCACCGAGCAAGACGCAAAGAGGTGGAGACAATCAGTGAGGAACAGCACAAGCAGTGGACACCAAGTTAACACCGATGCTCAGCAATGTGCGCCAGGTGGAGGAGCGTCTTACAGTGGTTGGAAATGCAGAGCGGCTGAAACTGCTTGGTGTCCCGGCGATAAGAATTAGACCAATGAGGCATGTGGAGTGATCATTGCCCGGTTGACATGCAAGTTGCTGCAGGACTGGTGGTGCGCTGACCAGGTTGGCAACATGGCCTTTGACACCATTACCTCAAACACTGGCCATCTCACAGCAGCCTGCATTGCCATACAGCTCTCACTGGGCCGACCACAGCTTTGGTCTGGGTGCCGGCACCACATTGGTGAGGTCCTCCTGAACCATGTTTTCACAGACCTGAAGGTGGAGACATCATGCTCGCCAGAGGTTACCTTGTTCACACGTCTCTGACAGAAATGTAACCTATTACCACAAGAATACAGCAGCTACTGGTCCCGCTACATTCCTGGCAACACGAGCAACCACTCCTGGGCAATTTACGTGCTGAACTTGTCAGGTGCGCAAAATAAGTCACTGACCACAAGCGAGGTGACTACCATGAGTTTGTGCAGCTGTGTCTTGTGTATCTGGATGCAGATGGTGAAGAGCAGACTGCAGTGACCTTCCAATAACCGGGAGCGCTCCACAAGGCACGATGGATGGCCAAGCTGCTCTATACACTCAAGCTGGCTTTGATGGAGAAGCACATCGAGTTGCTTCCCCAGGGCACAATCACCACACGCGGTAGCAGGTGCCGAAGATTCGGGCATTTGCCATTTTCATTAGACACATCTATGCAAAGTGGTGGTTGACCTGCGAGAAAGCTGTAGATGCTGCCTGGAATGACCTGACACTCTACCACCACCTGCAGGCATACAAGGCTGTAGATGAGGGCATTGCAGCATCCGCGATCAAGGCGATGGAGAGGCATCGCTGGTACCTAACTGTTGAGATGCTACCCCTGGCTCTCTTCAGCAGAAAGGTGCCCAATGATGACAAGTGTGCACTTGCCAGAGCAATCTTGTAGCACAAGCCCGCTGATCTCCCCATGCACATCCCTGGGCAGCGCTTTGGCACTGGCTTTGTCAAGCCAAAGTTCCCCACCCTCTTGCCAATCACCAGCTTGGCTGACCTCGCCAATAAGGATTGCTGCTTTCGAATGCACCAACTGCACATTAATGCTGCGTTCAATTAAGTGAGGTCAATGTACGTGCAATGAACGTGGTCAATGACTGTGCCAAGTGTGGCGTCAAGCTCACATCCGACTTCGTTGCAGTGGCAAGGGAGGAGCAGCACCTGCATATTGTGCTGCAGGCAGTGGAAAATGACCGCAACCAACAGCAGAACCTCCACCGCTAAAAACGCAAGCTAATCCCTGAATAGGACGGTTACTCTAGGGTGGTGGGTGGGAGGCATATCTGGGGGGAGATGCACTGGCTAGGTTCAGAGTTCAGGTTCCATTTCCTCTCTCTTTCTCCCAGGTGATGTTGCTTAGTGGAGCAGACTCTGGCACAGACTGAGCAATTAAGTTTGAAGTTTAGTTAGTGTCAGCTCTTACCATTAGGTACTGTTAGTTGCCAGTGAGTAAGCCACTAGAGAGGGTTTGTTATTTTAAGTGTGTCAGCATCACCCCTTGTGTTTAACAATATAGTCAATTAAACTTTATGTGTTTGTCCGACATCCATCACTGCTGCACAAAATTCAGGGTAAGGCCACGTGAACATGTCCCATTGAACTCCATTCATTTAGTCTATAAAACAAATTAATGGAGAATCTTGAAAGTTGAATTCTGAGAAATGCCCAAGTTGCCCAAAGGGCAAACAAACAACTTTTACTTTGGTAACCCTATTGAACATGCAACTGTGTAAAAGTTCACTGTACTCAACATTTCCAGGTCAACCTTTAGGCAATTAGAGTAAAAATTGCAAATTTTTCGAAAGTTCGCCAAAGTTCATGTGTTAGGTGCCACCCCTAAATCTCAATGGAATTCCTCAAAACTTTGCAAAAGTCACTTTTATGTTAATTGGAACAAAGTGCAATGCCAGCCAAATTGATATTTTGAAATAAAAAAATTCCATTGAAATTTGATGCACCCTAGTGTGCATGCATGTGCGTGTGTGTCACATGGTCTGTCGCCGTGGCGATAAGGCCCTA
>NC_082388.1:6335692-6353379 GCF_031168955.1 Gadus macrocephalus
AGAAAAGTTAGGGAATTGTGGAGAAAAGTTCACAAGTAACAATTCTAGAGCCGAATTATAAATTCAGACTCTTCTTCTTCTTCTTCTTCTTCTGTTTGCCGTTCTAGCTAGCGGTGGCCTGTACACGTTTGGCGAGGGTGACAGCGGTAAGCTCGGCCTGGAGCCCAACCAGCTGCCCGGCCACCGTGCTCCCCAGCTGGTGAAGGGGGTCCCAGGGCCGGTGAGCCAGGTGTTCTGCGGCGGGGGGCACACGGTGGTCCTCGCAGGTGAGTTCCACCGCTGACATTGGAACTGCATCATTTTTGTTTATATCTAATGTAATAATATTCAATTAAATATATGCAAATGTCTGCATCTATTTAATGCAGACATTAAATATATGCTAGGAAAAGATGCACCACCATGCTAAATACGAAAGATAGCTAGGATAAGACTCTACACCATGCTAAGTACTAAAGATACTTCCCCCGCAGAAGAGGGGGTCTACACCTTCGGCCTGGGCCAGTTCGGGCAGCTGGGCCATGGGACGTTCGTGTTTGAGTCCCGATCCCCCCACGGGGTGGAGCACTTCAGGAGGGGGCGGGCCGCTGGGGTCTCCTGTGGGGAGAACCACACGGCCGTCATCACAGGTGAAGCAGGCAGACAGACAGACGTGCACACGCACACACACACAAACACACAGAGTCTCTCTTTAACACTGTCTCTCGTTTCTCCCGTTGTCTCTATCTATTTAAGATTCTCTCACTCACTCACTCACTCACTCACTCACTCACTCACTCACTCACTCACTCTCTCTCTCTCTCACTCACACTCTCTCACTCACTCACTCTCTCTCTCTCTCTCTCACTCACACTCTCTCACTCACTCACTCACTCTCTCTCTCTCTCTCTCTCTCTCACTCTCACTCTCACTCTCACTCTCTCACACACACACACACACACACACACACACACACACACACACACACACACACACACCTTTGCCTCCGTCATTTAGCCATACCCCCAGTATGTTGACCTGCCGTTGCCATGGTGATTCCCCAGAGAGCGGTCTGCTCTACACATTTGGAGATGGTCGCCACGGCAAGTTGGGCCTGGGGGAGGAGAACTTCACCAACCAGTTCCAGCCCACACTCTGCCCCCACTTCCTGCAGTACCGCGTCCAGGCAGTAGGTGTTGCAAACAATTGACCTGTCGCTAAGTCATGCCCATAGCAGACTGGATAAATAAACATGAAAAAATGTCAGCTGACAGTCTGTCAAAGCAGGTTTTGGAGAAATTTTGAATCCAAAGGGACTACATTACGCTATGGAGGGGTATATTCAAAACTTTAAAATACTTACAGAAGGTGACAAACTTAAATTCTGTTGGTATTCTGGAATTCCACACATTACACACTTGTCCCGTTGTGGCTTGGGAAAAGGGATGAAATATACCCCATTCTGCAGCCTCTCGGGATACCCACTGTCCGTGTTACATGTACCCCAAGCACATCGTTTGACCATGTTTCTTTTTTTTTTTTACAAAAACAAAATAAATAAACCATACAGATCAATCACGATTTGCATTTGAAAGCTTCACTCCGGTCTGAAGTAAAATGTTGTGCACCTTGTAGTTCCTCCAGGTGGCCCTATGTGCTGTGTAGAGGATAATGTACCTATAATGTACCTAATGCTAGTCCTAATAAAATGTCCTAATAAACTTTTATAAACATGAATAAACAGATATTTAAATCCCTTTATTCAAATCAGATTACTCTAGCAATAAGAGTCAAGTAAAAAAAGTGGCAAAAATATTCTTGTAATTTCTGTATTCATATATATAATTTAGTTTTTTGACCACACGCTCCGGGACCCATTCCGAACATGTCCGCAACCCGCTTTCGGGTAGCGACCCACCAGTTGAGAAACACTGCCCTGCCCCAAGGCACTAGTTACGCCCTTGTTTTGGCTACGCTAACGATGTTAGCGCCTTCGCTAGCTTCTTCAGCGACAAAAATACGTTGGTTTAAAACAAACAACTAAATGAGGGGTCATACTGGGATTAATATCGGTGAGTTGGCAAAGTGGAAAGAAATTACGAACTTTAAAAGGTGAGGTTTGGCATGATTCCAAGCTAACACGTGTTCGCTTTGGCTGCTGTGGGAGGGGACTCGCTAAGACAATAAGCAGTTGCAATGTCTTCGTTGTATTTTTAATTCCGCAGAAAGAACGCTAGCAAGTGATTCAGCCACAAAATCTTAAAAGCGATTTAGCGGAAAATCTTAATATCCGTCAATCTTAAAAAGCGATTTATCTGCAGAACTTAAAAGCGATTAAGCCGCAAATCTTAAAAGCGATTTAGCAGGAAATCTTAAAAGTGATATAGTGACAAAATCTTAAAAGCGATTTAGCCACAAAATCTTAAAAGCGATTTAGCCACAAAATCTTAAATGCGATTTAGCCGCAAATCATTAATATTGTCGCTTCAACCGTCAAGAGTATCCCAAGAGACCATTCATAAAAAAACTAAACACAAAACAACGTGAAAACACAACAATTTATTTTTTGGTGTTTCCTAGGCAGCGTGCGGCGGCTGCCACCTGGTGGTGCTGGCACGACCCCGCGACCCCACCCTCGACCCCGTGACCCTAGAGGAGGAGGACCTGACCGAGGACTACCTAGAGGGCGGCGGCCTGGAGATCCTGGGGGACACGATCACCACGACAACCACCTCCACCCTCCAGAGGAGCCTCTCGGCCCGGGTCCGCAGGAGAGAGAGGGTGTGTGGAGGAACAGCTCCTGTTTAGGGCGGGGCAAGGGTGGTGCTCACACACAAAGACAGACGGACAGTCTCTCTCTCTCTCTCTCTCTCTCTCTCTCTCTCTCTCTCTCTCTCTCTCTCTCTCTCTCTCTCTCTCTCTCTCTCTCTCTCTCTCTCTCTCTCTCTCTCTATGTGTCGGGATTTGGATGAAGCACCACCTTAATATGGTGACAAGATTTGTATTTCCAGAAGTGTAAAATCTTTCGACATTACGGAAAAGATAACGACAAAAGTGTAAAAAAAGACAAAAAACGTACAAGGGCGTTGACTTCTTCAAGACTATTGTTATTACGTTGTTGTTGTTATTAGACTGTTTTTCAAAATGGCGCCTATAAGCCCATATATGGACCTTCCTGTACCTTCCTGTACCTAAAGCTGACTCCTCCACCTCTCCAGGAACGCTCCCCGGACCAGTTCGGCGCCATGTTCAGTACGCTGCCTGCCCGGACGCCGGCCTACCTCAACCCGCCCCTTCCTGTCCACACCAACACAGTCCCGCCCCCACGCCTGGCCCCGCCCTCGTCGCTGCCATTGGCCCACAGACAGGTGCACAACGGCATGCACCAACACCAGGGTACCTACCTCCGCGGACTCAGACTCCTCCCCCTCCTCTTGGCCCCGCCTTCTTCCTCAGACACTCCTCCTCTTCTGACTCCTCCCCCTCGGATCCCCCGCCCTCTTGGCTCCGCCTCCTTCCTCTGGCCCATCCTCTTCCGATTCCTCCCCTTCTGATACCCCTCCCTCTTCTCTTTCGATTCTCTCATTGGACCAAACTCTTGCTCGTTATGAATTGAGTGCATTCATAGCTTTTTTTGGATGATCAGTGTGATTTTAAATTACGAGACGGTGTATTGTAGGACACACCGTCTTAAAGATAGCCTTCAATCGGTTGGGCTGTGCTAATTCTAGCTGAGGTAAAGTAATGTTGAAAGCTATGCTAACTATTTAAACGGTTGCGAGGTCGACAAACGACAACTATTAACGATGATAATACAAATGAATAAAAAGATAATGAAATCACTAGGGTTTCAGGGTGTATCCCCGAACAATAAACCGAATTCAGACCGTCCGAATTTATCCCAAAAATATTCTTTACGAAAAACTTTAGTTAACCCATTTAGGCCTAAAGCGCCTGGAAAAAATGCCTGTAAAACCTATAGGCGATTTCAGAAAAGCCCCCAAAACCTGAAGTTTTTCTAGAAATTCAGCAATTGTGTCAACGCCTACTAAATTACTGATTTCTCAGCCCCTGTAACAGATAGGAACACAATTCAAAAAGTATTTGAGAGCTGACACCTGTGGCTTACATGGGAAATTTGAGTTTTTATTTACAAATATTTACAATATTTACATACAGGTAGAAAAGTAAATAAAAAAGTAAAAAAATATGTAAAAGTGCAGGAACAGCACAAAACGGTAAAAAAAATAAAGTATAATAAAGTGAAATAAGTATATAAGAAAGTAATAAAGTATATAATAACAAACATGGGAAGGGGAACAGACTGGGACTAAAACTGTAAACAGTCTGCGTTTTAAATTACATGCACTTGTATGTGATGACTACTGAATAAAAGTATTATGCATAATACAAATACAATTGCATTCCATCCTAAGAAGTAGCGTAATTAAAAGATACAGGCTATAATTTGGGAATGTATAGTAGCCTAGGCATTATTGTTCTGGAGATCGCAGTTAGGTGTGAAATTCCAAAGAAGCTCTATTCTTTGGAAGAGATGTATTGCTAGTCTGGAGATCGCACTTAGGTGTGACATTCCAGAGAAGCTTATCTGGTTTTACGGGTGCTTTACGCATCTCCGGGACAGTAATACATCTCTTACATATAAACTGTCGTAATTTCTTATTACAGCATCATCACAATCAATAAGTATTACTATTGATAAGTATAAGTGACATTCCAGAGAAGCTTATCTGGTTTTACGGGTGCTTTACGCATCTCCGGGACAGTAATACATCTCTTACATATAAACTGTCGTAATTTCTTATTACAGCATCATCACAATCAATAAGTATTACTATTGATAAGTATAAGTGACATTCCAGAGAAGCTTATCTGGTCTTACGCACCCGGGTGCTTTGCGCATCTCCGGGACAGTAATACATCTCTTACATATAAACTGTCGTAATTTCTTATTACAGCATCATCACAATCAATAAGTATTACTATTGTCCTTGCCTCCAGATGGCCGCAAATCTGTCCCGGGACATATTTCTGGCGAATTGCGTCCGAAAGAGATTCTTACTCTGTCGCCAGTAATCTCTTCGCACCGGCAACACAAGCAGCCCCATTCCCATAGCCCCATTCCATACTTCTTCTTCCTCGTCGTCATTCACGAACATGTGCCTTAACCATAATTCCCGGTCAATCGGTTCGTATTCGTCATCAAAGTACTCGGCCTCATCAACATCTTCGAAGCCGAGAAACTCCTCGAAATCGCTACCGTCAGAAAAGTCTTCAGTCTCAAATTCCGCCATACTTGCTTGAAGAAATTTCTGAACTAAACTCACGAGGAACAAGTTGACACCTATATGTGTCTATTATGATGCATTTCAGTGGCCCAGAGGCCGACACTTTGGGCAAAAACCCCCCTTATACAGAAAAACGACGCAAACGCTTTCCCGTCCTTAAAGGTAGAATGACGCAACAGCGCCCCCGGCTTTAAAGGTAGAACAGCGGCAATGCTTTCCCGGCTTAAATGGGTTAAAATAATGTTTTACATCTTTGAATCTTGAATCTTTCTCCACATCACATCCCCCTTAACTCTTCTCAGGCAACACATCGGGATAAACACGTTCCTTAGACCCACAAACTCCCAGGGAACCAGGGGGACCGTAACCACGGCGACCCCCCGATCTCACGGTAGTTGTGCTGCTGTTGTTTTACCCTACAGAGGCTGACGGCGTTCTGGACGGACTGACGGACACAGACAGCGTCAGGGGGCTGGGGGACACCGCTGACTTCCTCAACATGGTAACCTCTAATTGGTTAATTAACTAATTGATTAATTGATGATGCATGCATCCGTCAATCTTAAAAAGCGATTTATCTGCAGAACTTAAAAGCGATTAAGCCGCAAATCTTAAAAGCGATTTAGCAGGAAATCTTAAAAGTGATATAGTGACAAAATCTTAAAAGCGATTTAGCCACAAAATCTTATAAGCGATTTAGCCGCAAATCATTAATATTGTCGCGATGATAATACCTAGGCCCCCGTCCTAGGTATCTTCAACTCACACCTCCGGCGGAGTTTTTCTGGCATTCCTGTGGAGGTTGGGGGCATTGAGCCGGAGTGGGCGGTGTTCAAAGCCTCCATTGCTGAAGCTGCGGTGGCTAGCTGTGGCCTCAGGGTCTTAGGCTCCTCAAGGGGCGGTAACCCTCGGACACCGTGGTGGACACCGGTGGTCAGGGAAGCCGTCTGATTGAAGAAGGAGGCCTTCCGGGATATGATATCCTGGAGGACTCCTGACTCGGTTGCAGGGTACCGACAGGCCCGAAGGGCTGCAGCTGCTGCCGTGTCGGAGGCTAAGCAGCGGGTGTGGGAGAAGTTCGGAGAGGCCATGGAGAAGGACTTTCGGTCGGCACCAAAGTGTTTCTGGAAGACTATCCGGCACCTCAGGAGGGGGAAACGGGGAACCATCCAAGCTGTGTACAGTAAGGATGGGACTCTGTTGACCTCAACTGAGGAGGTCGTCGGACGTTGGAAGGAACACTTTGAGGAACTCCTGTATCCGAATAACACGCCCTCTATGTTGGAGGCAGAGCTCGAGGTTGATGGTGTTTCGTCGTCAATTTCCCTGGTGGAGGTCACTGAGGTAGTCAAACATCTCCGCAGTGGCAAAGCCCCAGGGATTGATGAGATCCAGCCAGAAATGCTAAAGGCTCTGGGTGTTGAGGGGCTGTCATGGTTGACACGCCTATTCAACATCGCGTGGGAGTCGGGTACAGTGCCAAAGGAGTGGCAAACCGGGGTGGTGGTTCCCCTGTTCAAAAAGGGGGACCAGAGAGTGTGTGCCAATTACCGGGGTATCACACTTCTCAGCCTCCCTGGTAAAGTCTACTCCAAGGTGCTGGAAAGGAGGGTTCGGCCGATCGTCGAACCTCAGATTGAAGAGGAACAATGCGGTTTTCGCCCCGGACGTGGAACTACGGACCAGCTCTTCACTCTCGCAAGGATCCTGGAGGGGGCCTGGGAGTAAGCCCATCCGGTCTACATGTGTTTTGTGGATCTGGAGAAGGCGTATGACCGGGTCCCCCGGGAGAAACTGTGGGAGGTGCTGCGGGAGTATGGGGTAAGGGGGTCTATCCTCAGGGCCATCCAATCCCTGTACTCCCAAAGCGAGAGCTGTGTTCGCGTCCTCGGCAGCCAGTCAGTTTCGTTCTCAGTGGGTGCTGGTCTCCGCCAGGGCTGCGCCTTGTCACCAATCCTGTTTGTGATATACATGGACAGGATATCGAGGCGTAGTCGTGGTGGGGAGGGGTTGCAGTTCGGTGATCTGAGGATCTCGTCACTGCTTTTTGCAGATGATGTGGTCCTCATTGGATCATCGGCCTGTGACCTTCAGCACTCACTGGATCGGCTGGCGGCCGAGTGTGAAGCGGCTGGGATGAGGATCAGCACCGCTAAATCGGAGGCCATGACTCTTAGCAGGAAACCGATGGATTGCTTACTCCGGGTAGGAAATGAGTCCTTAGCCCAAGTGAAGGAGTTCAAGTACCTCGGGGTCTTGTTCGCGAGTGAGGGTACTATGGAGCGTGAGATTGGCCGGAGAATCGGAGCAGCGGGGGCGGTATTGCGTTCGCTTTACCGCACCGTTGTAACGAAAAGAGAGCTGAGCCGCAAGGCAAAGCTCTCGATCTACCGGTCGATCTTCGTTCCTATCCTCACCTATGGTCATGAGGGCTGGGTGATGACCGAAAGGACGAGATTGCGGGTACAAGCACCCTATCCTTAGGGATAGGGTGAGAAGCTCAGCCATCCGTGAGGAACTCGGATTAGAGCCGCTGCTCCTTTACTTAGAAAGGAGTCAGCTGAGGTGGTTCGGCATCTGGTAAGGATGCCCACTGGGCGCCTTCCTTGGGAGGTGTTTCAGGCACGTCCAGTGGGGAGGAGACCTCGGGGAAGACCCAGGACTAGGTGGAGAGATTATATCTCAACACTGGCCTGGGAACGCCTCGGGATCCCCCCGTCAGAGTTGGTCAATGTGGCCCGGGAAAGGGAAGTCTGGGGCCCCCTGCTTGAGCTGCTCCCCCCGCGACCCGACCCCGGATAAGCGGACGAAAATGAGATGATGAGATGATGCATGTGAGAGTTGTGGAACAGAGTGTGTGCTTAAAATATATACCATCTCAAAGGAGGGTATTATACAAGCCTGCATGCAGGAAAATCTGCCCTTTCCTGTCTTTTAGTGACATCACAAGTGGGCGTGTCCACCTAGATGTATGACGGATAGATGAGCAGCGTTTGCTTCAGTGCACTATCCAGCACACATCTAGGACACGCCTAGATGGTGTCAGAAGAGGCAAGTTTTCAAAGCGGCTTGTAACGACTCATTTGCTCTACGCCCTTAATGTAAATGTAGAATTTTAGCTTATTTACACCAAATCGGAATGGGTATTAACGTTCTTAACTGTGTTTCCCTAACAGACGCATCTCTTGAAGGTGGACCCCAACGATCAGTCACTAACAATGTCCCCCGTTCAAAAGGTCAGTCTTAACAAAATTTCTTACATTATCAAATGCTGTTGTTATAAAGGACTTGATCGTGATAACAGGGAGCGATATCGGTCAGACCAACTGTCAAATGATGATTGTATTTTGCTAAAGTCTCCCGTGTTGCTGATAATAGATTTTAATAAAAAATTTCGCCCGAGCAGGCGATGGAGAAATAGATCCAAGAACATCCGAAAACTTGCGATAATTATTAGATTCTATTCCCAGAACATCACTTCCTGTCCCATACCTGGTCAATCCGAACACACTTTCTTCTTCATGCACTCATTTTTATTTGATTTGACCATTTCCTTGCTTCTGTGTTTCTCTTTTCAAATATCATTCATTAATTTTAACACATCGATCATGATTCATTAACTTCTTTAACACTTTAAATACCGGTACATTAATTAACCATTTATGAAGGTCAGTTAACGTAGTACTAAGCATTGATTAACAACAAGCTAACAATTAATCAACAGTTAACAAATGGACTAGAAACCATTAATTAACGTTGGCTTAAATTAGCATCAGCATTATTATATAACATTAGCATAGTTTTCAGGGTTGTGGCCAAGGCTAACTATAATGCTATTAAATTGTGTATACATTAAGACCTTAGTTAACATGAACAATCAGTAAATGATGAATAGACCATTAATTAACGGTTAATCGTTAGTTAACGCAGTAACTTATATTAGCTGACTCATGGTTAATCAACGTAACCTTATTGTGAGGTGTTACCCTTTAACTCTTTACCATCTTTCTTTCTTTCTTTTTTTATTTTTCTCCTTTTCTATCTTTGTCTCTTTCTTTATTCTGTCTGTCTGTCTGTCTGTCTGTCTGTCTGTCTGTCTGTCTGTCTGTCTGTCTGTCTGTCTGTCTGTCTGTCTGTCTGTCTGTCTGTCTGTCTGTCTGTCTGTCTGTCTGTCTCTGTCTCTGTCTCTGTCTCTCTCCTCCATTCTGCTTGCGTCGGGGGGACTAGAGGAAGGGTAAGCACACCGACGATAAGGGCGTCCGAGGGGGGCCCAAGAAAGAGAACTGGGAGACCGGGATCAAGGGCCCACAGACCCCCTGGGGGCCCCAGCACTCAACCCAGAAGGGGGACTGCAGCCCCCACCGGGCCCTGCCTACAGAGCTCTTAAAGAGCTGGGGCCAGTCGGACCCCCAGGGGCCCCGAATTTCATCCAATCCCCAGGGGCCCCGACCTTCATCCAATCCCCATGGTTCCCAGAAATTGGACACAAAAATTCTGACTTTGTCACACCTTAAAACGAAAACGAAGGAAAAGGCACAAAGCGCCGCGGTTCCGGTCCAAAGGTCGGAGGTCGAGTTGGAACCCGCCGAGCTCAATCCGCCTCGCTCGCCCAAGGGAGCAAAGCCCAAAGGCCGGCCGCTAATGGTGCAGACAAAACGCTCCGGCGGAGATCCGAAGTCTTCGGCCGACAAAGCGTCCAATCTCAAATCCGACGATGTGTCGTCACTTCCTGTCGATGACAGGAAGCCGACCCCCCCGGCCAGGAAACGACCGGGGGGGAGGAAGCAGGAAAAGGAATCGCTGAACAGGAAGGAGGCGGGGGAGGAGGGCGAGGCAAAGCCGTCGCGAGGACTCGGACCGGGCGTGGCCGGCGTCGTCATGGCGACCACCGCAGCCGCGGTTGCCGGCGCTGTCGTCGGGGGAGTAGTCACGCAGGTGGCATCTGGTTGGGACTCCTCCCCCGTCACCTCGCCAGACCGGCGGGAGAGAGAGCACCGGTCTCGGAGCGAGGAGGAGGAGGAGGAGGAGGAGGAGGAGGAGGAGGAGGAGGAGGAGGAGGAGCAGGAGCAGGACCCTTCTCCCAGGAGGCAGACCTCCGTCAGTGTCGAGACCCCTCCTCCTGGTGGTGCAGAAGGGGTGGAGACGGGAAGTGCCGAGGAGGAAGAGGTGGCGGCCACTACCAAGGGCCAATCGGAGAGCAGCGTGGCCGACGTGCTCTCAGTCAATGAGGGAGAGGAGGAGGAAGAGGAGGAGGAGGAGAAGGGGAAAGACACGAGTGTGAGCGAAGAGGAGGAGCAGGAGGAGGAAGGGGGAAGTCATAGCAGCTCAGTGGTTACAGCGAGAGAGGAGGAGGAGGAGGAAGGACGAGGTCTTAGCGGCTCTGAGGTCACAGGGAGAGAAGAGGAGGATGAGGAGGAAGGACGAGGCCTTAGCGGCTCTGAGGTCACAGGGAGAGAAGAGGAGGAGGAGGAGGAGGAAGGACGAGGCCTTAGCGGCTCTGAGGTCACAGGGAGAGAAGAGGAGGAGGAGGAAGAGGAGGAGGAAGGACGAGGTCTTGGCGGCTCTGAGGTCGCAGGGAGAGAAGAGGAGGAAGAGGAGGAAGGACGAGGTCTTAGCGGCTCTGAGGTCACAGGGAGGGAAGAGGAGGAGGAGGAGGAAGGACGAGGTCTTAGCGGCTCTGAGGTCACAGGGAGGGAAGAGGAGGAGGAGGAGGAAGGACGAGGTCTTAGCGGCTCTGAGGTCACAGGGAGGGAAGAGGAGGAGGAGGTGGAGGAGGAGGAGAGCTCCACCTTGCGGCCAACGGAGGACGAAGACGACGAAGACACCACCGACCAGCAGGTTGAGGAAGAGGAGGAGGAGGATGGAATGAAGGGCAGCCTGGCCGGGACAGAGGAGGAGGAGGAGGAGGAGGAAGAGGGCGGGGAGGAGGAGGAGGAAGAGGCAGAGGGCAGGACGGAAGATTCTGAAACCCAGGGAGAGGAGGAAGAGGAGGAGAGTGCATCTTCGGAGGTGGAGGAGGAGGAGGAGGAGGAGGAGGAGGAGACGGATGAGAAGGAGACGGGGAGCGCCACTGACGAAGAACCGGAGCAGGAGGAGGAGGAGGAGGAGGAAGAGGAGACGGATGAGAAGGAGACGGGGAGCGCCACTGACGAAGAACCGGACCAGGAGGAGGAGGAAGAGGAGACGTCGAGCAGCACCCAGGAGGAAGACAGCAGCGACGAAGAGGAGGGCAGCCAAACTGAGGAAGAGGAGGAGGAAGGAGCAGAGGAGGAGGAGGAAGGAGGTGAGGAAGAACAGGAGAGCGAAGACACTGAGGAAGAGGAGGAGGAGGGAAGAGACAACGAAGAAGAGGAGGAGGAAGATGATAGTGAAAAGGAGGAGGAAGATGACAGTGAAGAGGAGGAGGAAGAGAGTAAGGAGGAGGAAGAGGAGGCGGCGAGCAGCACCCAGGAGGAGGACAGCAGCGACGAAGAGGAGGGCAGCCAAACAGAGGAGGAGGAAGGAGCAGAGGAGGAGGAGGAAGGAGGTGAGGAAGAACAGGAGAGCGAAGACACAGAGAAAGAGGAGGAGGAGGGAAGAGACAACGAAGAAGAGGAGGAGGAAGATGATAGTGAAAAGGAGGAGGAAGATGACAGTGAAGAGGAGGAGGAGGAAGAGAGTAAGGAAGAGGAGGAAGAGAGTGAGGAAGAAGAGGAAGGGAAGGAGGAGGAGGTGAAGAAAAAAGGGACTAAATCCAGTGAAAAACAGAGCACCAAGTTGACCAATAAGAGCCAGCCCCCGTCCAGAAGGAGAGGCGGAGCTACCGGAGAACCGGAAGAGTTCTGGGGCGACGTGATGCCCCAATACCTCCACCTGAAATGACGGCCATCTTGACATCTTTACATTTAGGCCTTGTTCCAAAACGACTTACCACCGTTCACAAACACATTCACGGCAGAGTCCACCCCTCTGGGCGACCGCAACCTTCTGACGGGGATCCGTTCGGGTGAGGTGCCTTGCTCAGGGACACCTAGACACTAGGCCCTCTGTACCGTGCCCAAGTCCGTTTGACACCTCTGCGCCCCTAAAGTCTAGATCGCAAGCCAACCGTGCACAAGTACAGTTAAATTCCGTGGCCTGAGTACACATCGAAGAGGTCTGCTCAGGCCACGGTACAGATGCTAATGAGCCGACACGCGAATCGTACTTCAGTACGGTACAGGTGTCAAACGGACATGGGCACGGTACAGATGTACTAGTGTGAGTGCGCCCTCAGTTACACCTCGACACTCAGCTAGGAGGAGCCGAGGATCGAACTAGCAACCTTACAGTTTCAAGTCAACCCGCTCCATGGAAAAGTGACTCACCGGTTGGGAATAACTCCTTAGCCAATGGACCAATCAGAGTGCCTCGTTTGATCACATGTAAATATGGCTGGTTTGTTATTTTTGTGTTACATTTTGTGTGTTAACTTTCGCAAGCGTGTATTGGTCTTTGCGCGTGTTCGTTTACATTTGTTAGTTTACATTTTATCAGATATTATATTAACAATGATGAATTGATATCGGGATTTCTTTTAAGCATCATTATTTATAATATTTCTTTATATTGATTTCTTCTCTACAATTTTAGTATTTATCTTCCTGTCGCCATTCATGTTGTGATATTGAGGCACCAGATATGTGTGCGAGACTGAGTGCATTTACTGCTAGTTCAGCCTGCTGACCACTGATTGGTCAACGCGCAACAGGTGTGCAGCCTCTGCCAGAGTCCAATCAGACTCAGGGACTATGTAAGGGATAATGTATAGAACGCCCGTCATTATCGAGAAAATAAGCCCCGTCTTGCTTCGCCATGAAGGGGCTTATTTTACGATAATGACCGGCGAAGTTCTATACATTATCCCGCTTATTACACGGCTACTTCCCAAAACGAAACAATTTATTTACAATGTATTTGTTACCAGCATTCATAGTGTTGATCAGCAGAGAAATAGTCCGCCCAAGACGTTGACGTCGTCGCTTAGCAACCGACAGCGCTTGGGTTGATACATATCCCGCTTATTACATTGACAAGTTACCGGACTACGTGCGGAGTGATACCAAAGGCAAAAAGTCCTTTTGTTTACCTTGACAGCGGTCATTATTCATCCGTTGCCAATCACCGCCGAAAGTTGTGAAGTGCCCATGCAAGTGAACGGAACGTTGAAAAGACCCGTGTAATAAATATATACATTGTATAAGTAAGGAGTATTCATTGTTAAAGCCCTCAGATATGTGAGGGTATTTTGCCTTGATCTGTGAATGTTTACATTATGTCATACTTCGCTCCTGTAATCAAGATAGCAATAATTTTTTTTGTACTTACTTTTAATTTCACTTAAATATGTAAATAAATGCATGTACATTTAAAAAACATCATTTTTGCAGTGAATCTAACATCTTTGGAATCCTTTCTTATCTCATCCTTCCTCCATTCTTTGCTCAGTATAAATTTATATTAATTTAAAAACTCAAAAAATGATATACATGTCAGAGGTCATGATAATTAAAACAGGAAAAACATTGAAATGCCAGTGGATTAAGTTTGATAAACTAGACGCAAACGGGACATTGTGATTAACATTTTCCTCCAAGTGTGTGAAGCGTGTGATTGGTCATTGCAAGGTAAGAGGCGGGACTTCCCCAATGTCCACCCCCCCTTACCCCTTCTAGTCACGTGGCCCTCTTTGTTGCATAATCCTTCTTGTAATCCCAGTGTAATCCAGGCTCAATCCCATTAGCAGAGTAGCAGAGTAACATGGAAAGTCACTCCATGGGCTGCATCCCAAGTCGCATACTTTTCCTTTGTTTACTTCTACCGCAGCTAACCCTTACAGAGTACGCACCGTTGCGCCAAGTATGCATATAATTGGGACGGACCCCAGGTGATTTCTCTGATAAGCAAACTAGTGCCACCCATGTATCTTCTTCTGCAAAGCATTGTGGGTAAGAAGCGCACACTGCCTGTTCCGTACTTTTTATCTGGACGTACTGAATCTATTCCTTGCGTAATAAATAATGTGGTAGCATGGGTATTGTAACGCAGCCTTAGTCTCCTGTATATCAGTTAAACGATTCTTTGTTCGATAGCGGTAATGTGTTTGTTCCGATTTTTTTCCTGAAACGAGCTGATCATTTTTGTGACATTAACGACGCTGTTTCGATTTCTCTCGTCAATAAACCCGAACTCTCAGGTCTTTAGCGTCAAAGCTCTGAATAAGGACGAAGACGAGGATGAGGATGAAGACGATGACGATGAGGATGACGACAATTACGAAGAAGAGCAGATCGCGTCGGCGGAGACGGGACCGCACCCCCCACCCATCCCCGGGATGTCAACGCCCACCGCCGGCCATGACACCCACACTGCTGTAAAAAAATATATATATAACACAGATTCATAATTGCAGCAATGTCTAAACTTTATCTTTCTTAAAGGTGATGTTTGGCTTTTCACACTTTTTACGTTAACGCGGTTTCTAGGGACCGTCGGCAGAGCCGCAGGACAGCCCCTTACCTGACACAGAGACAAAAGGTGGGTAGAGGGAGAGGGGAGGTTCGCTGTAGAGGTTATTAAGACGTCGTAGAGGTCACGGTTTCTTCCCTGGGGCGTTTGGGGAGTATATCCTTGAGATGGACCGACCAATCAGGGCGGCTTATCTGATAAGAGGCGGGATGAATACAGTTTTCAAAGACTACAAATATGTCCGCCGCTGGCGTAATTTGCGCTTTGTCTGGCGAAGCAACGCTAGTTTTACATCAACGGCAGTCATTTTTGTCGTTTTTTGTTTGAGAATGGAGCTTATGAAGAGATATAAAGATAAAATGGACTAGATCTACTCATCTTATACTTAACTTATCAACATGTCTCGACAGCGGGATAATGCCAAAGACTGAGGTTAATTTATAATTTAATCAAGTAATGATAATTTATAATTAAATACATATGGACGTTTACATTTTTAAATTAATCAACTTTAGAAATTGCCAGGATTTAAGATTCAACTTAAACTTCCATCCTTTCGTTTATGCGTTTTTGAGCCTATTTCTTGGAATTATACATTGTAAATGTAAACAAATCTATGATTGTGTACATTGAATCATATTCCTTGATGTCAGCAGCTTCTGAAATGAGAGAGGCCCCCGACCCTGCAGTGGATGAGAAGACTAGTGTCATCACCAAACCAACCAATGGCAGCGCAGACATCCCATCAAAGGACCAATTAGGGCCTGACAAGAAGGTGGGACAATGTCACGTGTGGATGACCAAAAAAATTGAGTTTCCCAAAAGCATATTTTGAAAAGTATATTTATACTATGAATAAAATATATAATATATATATATTGTGTATAAAATCTATTTTAAAAATATATCTATGGTATGTATAACATTTATTAAAAAAATCTATCTATATTAATCATAAAATATATATAAAAACATTTGATATTATGTAAAATAAGTATTTTTAAAATATATCCATATTAAGCATAAAATACATAATTTTTTTTATCTATTATGTATAAAATATATTTAAAAAATTGATATATTTTATTTGTAATATATATTTTTTAAAGCGGTCAATTAAATTAAACCTGCTTTGTTTAGCTTTAAAGATTGAAATATAAAGTGCTATTTGATTCATAAAGCACAGCATTGTTAGCGAATTATGCTATGAGGCTAACAATATTGCAGTCGTTAATTAAAAAAAAGAGCAGTGTACATTCACTGCGTTCACTAGCAGTGAACGCAGCTAGCTGCGTTCTCAGAAGAAACATGTGCACTACATACAATCGGGCATCGAACCCGGATCCCAATCAATCCCAGCCTGTCTCAAACCCCGCCCATCATAAAGAAACATTCACCATTTTGTTTCTCCCCAGCCTTCCCTCTTCCGTGCGCTCTCCCTGAACCGGTCCGAGCCGCCCGAGAAACCAGACCTCCACGTCCCTGCAGCCGCCGGCCCCTCGGTGGCCCCTCCCCCGCCTCAGGCCCCGCCCCCGCCTCCCAGACGCAGGGGTGCACGCTCCAGCACGTGCACTTTATTTTAAACTTCCGAGTGAGGAAAACGGAAGCCTATTCTGGAAGACTCTGCGTGTCTGTGGCCCTTTAAAAAAAAAAAAAAAAATGTGATGATGATGTGAATACGACGGGAAGGTGCTGTCACACCAAAATTGTACCAGGGGCGAAAATTGTACCGCCTACATAATTCATGTTTGAAACATTACGTCATCGTTCGACGCGATTGTCCGTTGCCAGGCAGGTTTCAAAAAGCATTCGCACTCATGTCGCCAAAGACAAAATAACATCATACAGATAACACTTTTTTTTACTTTATATTTTTATTGTATCGAATTTAGCTAGTAAACTGAGTGTTTCAAGTGTATCATAGTCTAGCTAGCTTGTGTTGATACTCAGTTTACTAGCTAAATGCGACTAAACAATTACATACAATACAAATATAAAGTTAGCAACGCAAATAAATGTCATTTGTAAAATAAGTTGTTATCTGTTTAATGTTATTTCGTCTTGTGATGCTCAATGAATGGGCGCGAATGTTCATGAACCTTCTTACGTCATCGTTAGACGCGATCGTCCGTTTCCAGGCAACGTTCGAAGCGATCGTCCGTTGCCAGGTAGGTTTGGAATTTTTGAACGCAGATTACGTAGGCGGTACAAAATTTGCCCCGGTAAAATGTTGGTGTGACAGTGCCCCTTTTAACTCTAGGTACACCAGCGCAGGAGCAAACCAGCGTGCAATGACACCTTGTCTCCACCAGAGTTCATAATTTAGTTGAAAATAATAATATTGAGGTTCGTTCCCGTTGTTGTTGCCAGGGCAGAGTAAGACGCAAAGGTTAAAATAATTAGGTTATCCTTTGGACCTCTTTATGATAGCTCAAGAGCCATATGTAGGGTGCATGCATGATATAAGTTTGGCTGAATACATTGAATTTTGAATTTCATTTATGAATTTATTTCTGAATTTAGTGATGCCCCCCACCGATATAAATACCTTTTTGAATGTCGTGTGCACAAGTACCATGTTTACCGGTTAGTGACGACGACAACAAAAACTGTGTGTGCCTTCTTTTGTAACCACTAGATTTGAACCACTCATTTGCAGCGACTTTACTGTGTGGCATTACATTGTGTGTGTGTGTGTGTGTGTGTGTGTGTGTGTGTGTGTGTGTGTGTGTGTGTGTGTGTGTGTGTGTGTGTGTGTGTGTGTGTGTGTGTGTGTGTGTGTGTGTGTGTGTCAGTTTTTTGGAAAGATGGTATATCAAAGTGGCACATTTTTATCTACACTGAGTTAAAGTGTTTGTGTTTAAACAATTATGAGGATGTACATAATATTTATTGTGAAATCTTGCACATTTG
>NC_082388.1:6353479-6403479 GCF_031168955.1 Gadus macrocephalus
TTATTCATCATTGTTCATTGTTAATGTTAAAAAAGTAAAAAAACACCAATTAATCAGCTACATAAATTACGTCATTGTTAATTGTTTAGTTAAAAAAATATAAGTATCTAATCAATGACATCGCGTGGAATATGATCACATTGATTAGCGATCATCGTTAATGTCGACAAAGAAAAAAAAAAGAATCCCTGGAAATATGATGAGAGCGTTAATGTCAATTAATAAAAAAGTGAAAAAAACAAACATTGTAATCAATGCCATCATTTAAAGTAAGTCAGTGTTAATCATTCAAGTCAATTAAGTAAATAAACCAAAAATTAAAAAACGATTGTTTCCGATGACAAAATCCAATAGAAAATCTGAGTTCTGTAGTACCAAGTGAGGTTGAAAATATTTTTTAACAAAGCCACATAGATAAGACATAAAGAAACGTTAAATGACCTAAATCAAGTGAAGGGATTTGAACAAAAGTTCAAAAGTCTAAATGGAGCACACCATTTAAGAAAATGTAAATTGTTGGAAACAAATGAAGTGACCGCTCAATGAAAAGCGCAAAGCATTGCTAAAAATGCAGAAGTGCAAAATGAATTGAACTGAAGAATCTGAAAGGTCAAATGTATTGCCCTGCACTGCTGCTGTTTGTGTGTGTGTGTGTGTGTGTGTGTGTGTGTGTGTGTGTGTGTGTGTGTGTGTGTGTGTGTGTGTGTGTGTGTGTGTGTGTGTGTGTGTGTGTGTGTGTGTGTGTGTGTGTGTGTGTGTGTGTGTGTGTGTGTGTGTGTTGACACCTAAATGTCAATTCGTTTGCTGCTGCTTTCTTGGGCCGTTCTCCCTTGAAAATTGAATTTGAGACTGACTTAAAATGACTCAAATAAAATTGTGATAAAGGTTTAACAAAACACAGAAACCGCCTCGTCATTGACAGTCGTGCCACTTGCGAGCCAGTAACCGACAAAGGGCGGGTCATGTTGCAAGTGACAGCTCCGTGAGCTAATGGGAACTTCCCAGCGAGCCAGTAACGACAAAGGGCGGGGTCTTGTTGCGAGCAGCAGCTCTGTCAGCCAATGGGGAGCGGGCAGGGGGCGGGGCTTACCGGTGTGAAAAGCGATCATGTAGGCGACCAGCTTGTGAAATGTGATGTTACGGTCCAGCTGTCTGGCGGCCGTTCTGCTGCAACACTTTAACCGTTAGGGGGAATAGAAAGGGGAAAGGGGGGAGGGAGAGGGGGGGAGGAGGGAGATGGGGGGGTGGGGAGGGGGTAGAGGGGGAGTGGAGGGAGAGGGGAATGAAGGGAGGGAGAGAGGGGAGAGGGGGGGAGGGGAGAGAGAGGGGGAAGGAGAGAGGGGGAGGGAGAAGGAAAGGAGGGGAACGGAGGGGAGGGGGGGAGAGAGTAGGGACGGGAGAGGGAGGAGGTGGGAGAGAGGTGGGGAGGGGGGAGGGGGGGGCGGAGGAGGGAAAGAGGAGTGGGCATCGGGAGGGAGGGGAGGAGAGGGGATGGAGGGAGAGGGAGAGAGATGGGGGAAGGAGGGGGAGGGAGGGAGAGGAGAGAGGGAGGAGGAGGGAGAGAGGGGAGGGGTTGAACAGGGTCAAACACGTTGAGAAGAAAGTGTGTAGACATAAAAAGTAGATAATTGTATTTAACTTTTTACCGCCGTTATGTAATAAGGGTGTGAGTTTCTGATTATTAATATTTAACATCTGTTGTTCAGCTCATCACTCTTCACTCCTTAATGCTTTAATCTATCAATCTCTCTATCTCTGTGTAACTGTCTGCCTGTCCGTCTCTCTCTGTCACTCTCTCTCCATCTCTGTGCTTCTCTCTCTCTCTCTCTTTCTCTCTCTGTCTCAATCAATAGTCTGTCTGTCTGTCTGTCTGTCTGTCTGTCTGTCTGTCTGTCTGTCTGTCTGTCTGTCTGTCTGTCTGTCTGTCTGTCTGTCTGTCTGTCTGTCTGTCTCTCTCTCTCTCTCTCTCTCTCTCTCTCTCTCTCTCTCTCTCTCTCTCTCTCTCTCTCTCTCTCTCTCTCTCTCTCTCTCTCTCTCTCTCTCTCTCTCTCTCTCTCTCTCTCTCTCTGAGGAGGAGGAGGAGGAGGAGGAGGAGGAAGGCTACCTGGATGGTTCCTCTCAGCATGGACAGAAGGTTCCGGCACACAGGGAGCAGGATCAGCATGCAGTTGAAGTTGAGGCAGGCCGCTGGAGCCCTGGCCCAGGAGAGGGCATCCTGAGGGGGAGGGAGGGGGAGACAGAGGGGGAGGGAGAGGTGGGAGGGAGGGGGAGGAGAGATGGTGGAAAGGAGTGGGAGGGAGAGGGAGGGAGGGAGGCGAGGGGGGACGGGGAGGGAGAGAAGGGAGGGAGGGAGGGGGAGAGGGGCAAGGGGGAGAGAGAGAGGAGGGTGGGAGGAGGAGGAGGGGGAGGGAGAGGGAGGGAGGGAGAGAAAGAGAGGGTGGAGGGAGGGAAGAGAGGAAGAGAGACAGAGGGGAGGGAGAGAGGAGAGAGAGACGGGAGCGGTAGAGAAAGGGAGGGACAGAGGGGAGGGAAGGAGGGAGGGAGAGGGATGCAGCGGAGAGAGGGGGAGGAGACAGATGGGAGGGAGACAGAGAGAGAGAGAGAGAAAGAGAGAGAGTGGGTTAGTCTCACTTCCTCTTGCTCAGCACCTGCAAGGCCAAACGCCATCCACCCATCCCAAAGCTATCAAATCATTTTTGCTTTCTGGGGGCTCTGAGCAAAACCACAAAATTCTCACCCTTTATTGGCTGAAACGCTGAAATCGGATAGGGTTCTGTCTTCATCAGGATTCTGATCTGATCTTTCTTAATCAGATATGGGATTGCGATGTTGTGTTGGAGTGCGGGTGCGACGTTTGATTTTGGCGTGCTTGGATATTAACGATATCACGGTTGCGATTCTGACGATTTTAGGGGAAACAGAGTTCCAATGGTGTGTGTGTAAAGGTCTCCCTTGTTGCACAGGGCGGTCGCTGAAGCTCGACACACTTTATACGATACGTGAACGAGTGTTTTGAAGATGATGATGGAGGATCTGATTTGAACGTACAGCAAAGTGGAACAGACTTACCCCGAGTATAGCTCTAGTGTAGAACCATTTATCGGTGAGAAACACCAGGTAGAATTGCACGAAGAGGAAGGCATTTATCCCAAGCCACACCAGCTGAAAAAACAAACACACAATCACGGTCTATTGTGTCGAGAATCATTACAAATTGGATAGAAATTCCACAGACAAGAATTGCACCTTTGGGCCTATTTTCAGTCTGTTAAATGGTAAATGGTAAATACAACGCTTTTCGATCCGGTGGCCACTAAAAGCACTTTACAATATTGCCTAACATTCACCCATTCATGCACTCCAACGGCGATGTCAGCCACACAAGGTGACAGCCAGCTCATCATTGAGCAGTCAGGGTGAAGCATCGTGCTCAGGGACTCGCTAGGAGGAGCCGGGATCAAACTAGCAACCTTCCGGTTGCCAGGCAACCCACTCTACCTCCTGAGCCACATGCCATCCCTGTTCATACAGATGTGAGTCGTGTTATTAACACAGATGTGTCTGATGAAATTTCCAACGAAGGGGAGACACCCAAATAATCACATGAGGTCGCCACACCCCAAAAATCTAGGACTGATTCTGAATCAATAATTTCGGGTTGTCGTCAGTACATTTCTTAAAATGAAAATGTACAGTTTTCATATTTGATATCAGATATGAATAAATACTTTTACGAGTGGCAACCCATAGTTGAAGACCACCACAAGCCCCGACCCAAAAAAGACAAATCGATGAATAACATAATAATAAAAACACAATACTCACGATGACAAAGATGGACAGTCCCTCGTTGGCGGCAAAGTTCCCCATCGTCTCTGGTGTGTGTGAGTGTGTGTGTCGGTCTGTGTTGTGAGTGAGTGTGTGTTGGTCTGTGATGTGCGTGTGTTGTGAGTATCTGGGGATGTCGGACTGGCTGGAGGAGCGTTTGGGTGGTCGGGAGGGGTAGAAAAGAGGAAGCAAGGAAAGGAGCAAAGAAGGGAAGTTTGAAAGCCGACACACTCCAATGGAAAGCACACCGATAGAGGAAGTGAGCTCGCTATTGCCTTCCTCATTGTTTTTTTGTTTTGTTTTGGGTGCTACATAGGGCTAACTCGGCTTTTGTGTTTGTTTTTGGGTTGCTGTTGTCGTTTTTTTTTAAGGCACACAGTCTTAAAAAAACTTTTACAACCTTTACAACTTATTTTTTTGTGTGTCTGTGTGTGTGTGTGTGTGTGTGTGTGTGTGTGTGGGTGTCGTTGTGTTACCTAGTTTCCCTGTTTCGACCTCCCAACACACACACAATCAGACACACACACACACACACACACACACACACACACACACACACACACACACACACAGACAAAGATACACACACAGACACAGAGGCAAAGACACACAGGCACACAGACACACACAGACAGAGAGACACATACACACATTTACTCACACAAACACATACGCAAACTTAAACGCAAACACACACGGACACAGACGGACAAAACATGTACACACCAAAATAAAAATAATTATCAAATGTATCAAATATGTATATATCAAATATTATCATACACACACACACGCACACACACACACACACACACACACACACACACACACACACACACACACACACACACACACACATGTAATGGCTATGAATATGTGTTGCAGTAAAATGTTCAGAAATGCTTAATACAGTAAATAAGTCCAAAAATACTTCAAAATACGAAAACTGACTTCTCACTCTATTATCGGTTACCCATTGCTCCGCCCATTTCAGGTATAATAGGATGCTGGTAAAATATGTTTTTGTTTATTTCCATGTTTATCTAAAAAATGCATTATTGTTTATTTGCTACAACATTATTCTGAAGAGCTAAATTAGGAAAGTTGTTGTAGTGTTTCTTTATTTCACCTCATTTTGAGTTCAATCTCTAGATCAGGGGTTCTCAAAGTTTTGACAGCTGAGGGCCAATTTAGGAACCCAGAATTTGACTGAGGGCCGCCAAAGGAAAAAAAAATTGGCGGGAAACGCCGTCAGCATCCCAGTGGTGAAAAAAAACATTTCACCGTGGACCTCTGGGAGTGAGGCCAAGTGAGGTCTAAATTACGAAACTGAGGTTCATCCTTTCAAAGTATTGTACAGTCGGATTAAAACAAACAAATGTAACAGGATTTAATTGAAAGCTAGATAGAGTCGACTTTTCTCTTTATATTCATTTATTTTTGTTGAAATTAATATTGATATAATAATAAAAATATATATATATTACAATTTTTTTTATTTTTTAGCGTTCGATTACTTTTGCTTTGCCTCGTTCAACCTGCAGGGGAATAGCGTGCTTTCCTTTGCCGTCTCCTCGGCCATTACAACTTTGGACTTTAACTACAATGCTGCGTCCTCGTTGTTCTTTCTATACCCCCCTTACAGGTAAGAATGGTGGTTGTGTAATGTATTTATGTTTTAATGCTAGGGAACATGCCGAGAGGGTTATAGCCGTGCATGGAATGTTGGAACAAGTAGTTGGGTTGAACACGGAGGAGTCGCTCTGCCGTAGCGTGCTTGTTAGCAGCATCACACGGGCAGGCGCGTGGTAAGAAAGTGTCTGCCATTTCCTGGCAATGCTTGTTGGCGCTGTGTTCATTTAAAGGGACTCTCACCTTTGTTGCATTTGAGAATTACAGCACATTCAAATCATCCCGCCTTCCTCCAATGCCCCACCCCCTAAGCGAGTACAAAAGTTCTAGACTCCCATGGGTTATGTTTAGACTCCCATGGACAACGTAGCGTCTGAGGCCGAAATGGGTCGCCTAATCGGACTGAATGGTGCGGTTGTTTGCCAACGGTCTGGAGGTCTTCGTGGAGCTCCAGATTAGCGGGACAACGTCGCGTCTGAGCCCGAAATGAGTCCCCTAATCGGACTGAATGGTGCAGTTGGTGGCCAACAGTCTGGAGGTCTTCCTGAGGCTCCAGAGGAGGGGGACAACTTCGCGTCTGAGTCCGAAACGGGTCCCCTAATCGGACTGAGTGGTGCGGTTGGTTGCCAACGGTCTGGAGGTCCTGAGAATCATCCAGGGGAGCGGGACCACTTGGCTTCTGAGGCCGAATCGGGTCCCCTTGTCGGACTGAATGGTGCAGTTGGTGGCCAACAGTCTGGAGGTCTTCCTGAGGCTCCAGAGGAGGGTAACTCTGTGAGTCTGAGTCCGAGATGAGTCCCCTAATCCGACTGAATGGTGCAGTTGGTGGCCAACAGTCTGGAGGTCTTCCTGAGGCTCCAGAGGAGGGTAACTCTGTGAGTCCGAGTCCGAGATGAGTCCCCTAATCGAACTGAATGGTGCAGTTGGTGGCCAACAGTCTGGAGGTCTTCCTGAGGCTCCAGAGAAGGGTAACTCTGTGAGTCTGAGTCCGAGATGAGTCCCCTAATCGGACTGAATGGTGCAGTTTCAGTACGCCGTGGACCACTTTGGTCTGCCATCGTCAGTCGCTACGGTCGCTACTCGCTACTGTCTGCCGTGGAATCAAAACAAACCCTCTAGTTGAGGCCGCGCCTTGATGACGCGGGCCCGAATGCGCCACAAGAAGCAGACGGAAAACCTTATATATCCATGCAGCAAACAGACAGGTCTGTCGGCCAATAAGGTCCTTCGGTCCGAAGAATTTTATTGGTTGAAGTTTTCACTAAATATTATGAGAGTAAAATAATTGTTTGTTTTTACTCCTGGTGGGTCTGTCTTGCATATTAGAGTGTTATTACCTTATTAATACAAATTTAACCTTATCCAAAAAAAGTGTAAAAATGCAACAAAGGTGAGAGTCCCTTTAATGTGTAAAATATATGCCAATGTGTTATAGAATAAGCTGGCACTGTATTCCGTTTAAGTGTCGTTAGAGAGTATTGTCAGTGTGTTTAAGCTGAAACAATGCTTTATTGAAAAATGTGTCATGGTGAAATGCTTAAAATGTAGTATTTAGTACTCAAACAATGCACACTTTAATATGCTGTTTATTAACATGTTATTTTGAAAGTAGTTTAAAGGAAAATTGCTATGTGTATTGAGTTTTGCATATTGTGAAAATACCATTATCTGAATACTGTACATGTATATCTAACATTTGAAATTGCATCAAAAATGCACTGTTTATGAATATTGTGAACATCATTATTCTTTATTCTTTATTCTTTATTTCAAGGATAGCCCCTTGAGATGTATCATCTCATTTTCGAGGGGGTCCTTACAATAATGACAAATAATACAATGAAAGTGAAAAGTAAGTTATAAACATAAATTCAAACACATAAGCACAAGGACAAACGCACGCACACTCACCCACCCACACACACTCCAACAATGCTCCCCATAGCTACCCCCCCCTTCCCACCCCCTACCAGCCAGTATTACACAGAGTACAATCAAATATATTAATATACATTACATACAATAAATACATTTTCTTGCATGCACAAGTAGAATATACAGTACATATTTGAACCCAGATACACACATGTAAATAGTATAGTGGACAAAAGGAAAGCAGGTATGAGTAGAATGAGTCCTAGAGAGAAAAGGTAAGCTAGATCAGAAACAAGAGCAGGATGTTTTATAATGCAAAACTAAAGATGATTTGAAGATATGGAAAGAAGTAATCGACCTAAGTGAGGAGGGAAGGTTGTTCCAATCTGATGGAGCTTTGAATTTGAATGCCCGACGACCAATTTCTTTCCTGATTCTAGGTTTAATTAGAAACAGGTGGTCCATGTGCCGTAGGCTGTATCGAGAAGTTAGAGGGATTAAGAGTTGTTTCAAATATGAAGGGAAATTGAGATGGATGCATTTGAATGTAAGTATTGACCAATGGAATTGCCTTCTGGAATTAGGGGCAAGCCAGTTCAGGGACTCATACATGAGGCAGTGATGGGTTATATAAGGACACCTGAGCACAAATCTACAAAGACTATTATATAACACATTAAGAGGACGGAGATTTGTTTCAAAAGTGTTACCATAGATAACATCAGCATAGTCCAATATTGGGAGTATTAATTGCATTATAAGTCTTTTCCGGACTTCTTGTGAGAAGCAGTCAACAGAACAATAAAGAGATTTCAGACAACCAAAGATTTTCTTGGTGATTGCATTAATATGGGGTTTAAAGGATAGCTGAGAATCAAGCCAGAGGCCTAGATATTTAAATTCTTAAATTTTTTCTATTGTTGTTCCATCAAGAAGACTAATAGACCAGTTAACTGACAACAAATGACTAGGTTGAGTACAAAACAACATACTATATGATTTTTTCTTATTCAACAGAAGCTTATTTGAAGAGAACCATATTTGAACCAAATTAAAATCAGATTGTAGAGAGTGTTGAATTTGTAAGATATCAGAGCTGGATGAGTATAATACAGTGTCATCTGCATATAAATGAATTTGAGAGTCCAAACAGATTTGAGGAAGATCATTAATAAAGATCGAGAACAAAAGAGGACCCAAGGATGAGCCTTGTGGAACACCTTTATCATTGATCTTAAATTCTGATAGACTTCCCTGAAAGGAGACACACTGACTTCTAAAATGAAAAAAATTGTTAAAAAATAATAGAGTTAGTAGAAAGACCAATAGCATACAATTTATCTAAGAGAAGATCATGATCGATCATATCAAATGCTTTTGAAAGGTCAATAAATATAGCACCTGTAGGCATCTTGCTGTCAGCTGCTGACAATATGTCATTTGTAAATTTTAGAAGAGCAGTGGTGGTAGAGTAATTAGGTTGAAAACCTGATTGGTGTGGAGATAATATGTTATTGTCTGCAAGGTATTTAGATAATTGATTAAATATTAGTTTTTCAAATATTTTTGCTATACTGTTGATAATTGAGATTGGTCTATAATTGTTGGTGTCTGAGGTGTCACCTCCTTTATGAAGAGGGGTTACTCTAGCGCTTTTCCATGATGACGGTGTTTCACAAGTTGCGAAAGATAAATTAAATAAATCAGCCAGTGGAAATGATAAAACTTGAGAGGCAAGTTTAAAGAACTTAATTTCCAGACCATCTGGACCAGCACTGCATCCAGAGCTTAGGCTATCAATAACCCGCTGAACATCAATTGGAAAGATAGTTTTAAAGCAAAAAGAGCTGCCACACCTATTCTGATTCGAGGTAAGACCAGAGTAACCAGATAAAGAGCTACCAATTGTAGCGAAGTGCTGGCTAAATGCCTCTGCAATTAATAAAGGTTCACTCACAGTTTGATTATTTAGTCTAATGCGTTGTAGGGCTTTTTGTGGATTTATTGGTTATACTATTGATTCTCTTCCAAAATTTCTTCGGGTTCTTAAAATCAGTCGATAAGCAGTCTTTATAGTCATTTCCTTTAGCATTTCTTGTGTTGGTTTTACATTTATTCCTTAGCTCCTTATAAGCATTCCAGTCAGCAGCATCATTTGTTTTACGGTATTTTTTCCAGGCCTTGTCTCTTTGTTTGAATAAGTGTATGAGATCTCCCTTGATCCAAGGTAGATGTCGACCCTTGACTTGGAACTTTTGGAATTTTAACATCATTTGAATGACCGCTAGAGGGCGCCAACGGGCAGTATTCACCGTGCGTCATCGGAATGCCCATGCTGCGTAATTGCCTCCATCGCTTGTTGCTCATGGATACACACACCGCTCATTAAACATTGGTGTGTGGAGTGATTCATTGGAAAATCTTACACACCCGATTTTACTGTACATTCATTATTAAATCCGTGATGGATCCGTTTATAACTCAGTCTGATGATAACTTGTGCTAATTAAATAATTAACTCCTTAAAGAAGTTGATCTGTTCTTGTGTTCGAGTCCACCTCCTGTCTATTAGTGTGCTGAATGTGTGTGTGTCACATGTGTGTGTGTTTGCGGGAGTGTGAGTGTGCGTGTGTGTGTGTGGGTGTTGTGTTTGTAGGCGTGTTTGCGTGATTGTTTGCGTATGTGTGCGTGTGTTCTTATGCATGTTCATGTGTGTGTTTGTGTGTGTGCGTATGTCTGTATGCTTGTCTGTATGCCCCCCCCCCCCCCTGCAAGCGTTGGGGAACAGGTCCGCTCCGCCGCCCTAGGTGTTCTCCATTGCGCCGATTAGGGTGACGCAATGGACGCTCTCTGGCTCCGACTGGTGGATATCGGCCGTGTACGCCATCCGCCACCTCTGCCCCTCTGCCTGGGGCCGCCTGGCCTGAGGGGTTGGGACCGGGTTGCCACACTCCTCCACTGCTGGTTGAAGCCTCGGGTTGTCTCTGACCGACCAGAGACAGGCATCTCGGCGGGACAGAGCGTCGGCATTGGCGTGTTCCCTGACCGGCCTGTGGTCCACCTTGAACCTGAAATCCTGGAGGGCCTTCGAGTCCTTCGCACTGGCCATGCACTTGAGTGGCGCATGGTTGGAGTGTGAACTCCCTGCTCAGGAGATGTACCTCAGCTTGTCCAGGGCCCACTTGATGGCCAGGGCCTCCTTCTACACAGTCGAATAGTTCTTCTCGTTGGAGAGGAGCATTCTGCTGATGTAGGTCACTGGGTGTTCCTCTCCCACCCGGACCTGAGAAAGTATCGCTCCCAGTCCCACTTCGGACGCGTCGTGTGGACTATTAGGGGCAGAGAAAAATCAGGGGTTATCAGGACAGGCTCCGAGCAGAGGATTCGTCTAAGGGTACAGAATGCCCCCTCTGCTGCCTCCAACCTCGTTACCCGGTCTGGAAGGGCCTTCCAGGTCAGTGCTGCGGGACTCCTCTATGACTCAGAGCTGGAGCATTCTGGTGACCTCATCCTGGATAGCCTTCCTACGTGCTTCCAGGACCCGGTAGGGGGGGATGTGCACCGTGATGCCTGGGGCCGTCCTTATGTCGTGTTGTGCCACCTTGATCCTGCCTGGTACTTCCGAGAAGACAGCCTGGTGTTGCAGGATGACTTCTTCGTGATCCTGCTTCAGGGAGGACTGAGGTCGTCTCCCACGGGGACCACCGGTATGTCGCGCTGGGCGGCCAGACCCAGGGGAGCCAGTACTGGTGGGGAGGTATCCGACAACCTCTGCTTCAGCAGGTTGATATGGTACAGTTGGGTACGGTTTGCGTCTCCCGGGCTGCCGTACCCGGTAGTTCACCTGCCCCACCCGGTTGATGACCTCGTAAGGCCCCTACTACTTGGCCAAGAATTTGCACTCCTCCGTTGGTATGAGCACCATGACCAGGTCTCCGGGCCGAAATATGCGCAGCTGGGCACCCCTGTTGTCGACCCGGGCCTGGGCCTGCTGCGCCTGTCGGAGGTGGTGCCGGACGATGGGCCAGACCTGGGCCATGCGGTCCCTCACCTGCTCCACGTGGTCCACCATGGTGCGATGGGGGGATGGCCGACTCTCCCACGCCTACTTGGCGAGGTCGAGGAGTCCCCTTGGTCTTCTCCCATACAATAAACTCGAAGGGTGAGAATCCCGTAGAGCAGGGGTGTCCAATGTTCCATATTTGAAAAATGTAAATACCTCGAGGGCCGAATGCCTCTCTTATCATATCTTTGGACCATAATAAAGTCACATACAAATTAATTGCATTTCATAATTTTTATTTAATGATATGCAATAGTCTGCAATATACTTCAATTTGACAATAACAAATGCTAGAAGAAAAAAAAGTTGCTTTCACAACTTGTATATCACACCACACAAGGAACAAAAATTGAGGAATAGCTGTCCAAGTTAATTTGAGAAGAAATGTATGATTTCATGACTACTTTTTGACCATAGCAAATTCACATAAACTGTATTACAACTGCTGTATTACAATTGCAGTCAAATAAAAATATTGTCTTTTCTTCAATGTCATTAACTCAGAACAATAGGAAACTAACAACAATTTGACCATAAAAAATGCAAATGCAAAAAAATAAACATTTAACAATTTGTTGGAGACTTATTGTATGTTTAAACTGTTTCAACTTAAAGGGGACCTATTATGCTTTTTAGACTTTTATGACCTATAAACGTTGTTATAATGATTGATAGTCATGTTTAACCATACACAAAAAACGATGTCGATTTTCGGGAAACTCTTCCTCTCATCTGGGTGCTTTCAGCATTCTCTGTCAACGCTCGGTTTCGTCCTTCTCCGCCCCCTCGCCCCCCTCCTGCCAACCCAACTCTGTTGTGATTGTTTACCTTCCTTGAAGCGCGTGCGCGGGCAGATTTGACCAGGCATAGAGTATGGGGACGCGGCAGGAGTGCATCTACGTAGATGATTTCCCGGAAATGTCAACAAGTGAATCGCAAACGTTGTCCCGAGTGTTTAGCGCTCTGCACAGCCACCCCAGACTGTCAGCAGGGAATGCGTTGAAATGCATGTACGTCATTATTTGACACTTTAGTATGGTTAAACATGATTATCAATCATTATAACAACGTTTATGTCATAAAAGTCTAAAAAGCATAATAGGTCCCCTTTAAGAATTTGAGTGTCCATGCTGCCTTGAAATTGTATACCAAGACAACTAAGACGATAAGTTAACTTAAATAGATATTGCTATTTGACTCAACTCCATCTTCAGTCCATAATACTTGAAACCGTTAGGTGACATAACTTAACCTCGAGTCAATACTACATAAATTCAATAGTGGATTTAACTTAAATAGCATTATAAGTAACATAATTTTTTTTGTTGATGCAACTACAAAACTAGTGAGTTGTACTTACATTTATGAACTGATTAAATATAAACTGCAATCAAGATTACTTAAATTTATAAGTTGACTTAACTGATATACTAGTGAGTTGTACCTACATTTATGAACTGATTGAATATAAAGCCCAATCGAGATTACTTAAAAGTCTTATGCCCCATTTCCACTGCAGGGTGCGGAACGGATCGGATCGCAAAGGTGCGGTAGGGAGGGGGCGGTATAGCCCAGCTCAGTTCCGAGGTCGCGTTTCCACTGCCGACAGTACCCTTGGTGGTAGCCCGGATGTCGATCGCCGCGGCAGCTACGTAAACATCGTAAACAATGTCTTCCTCCGCAAGAATGCAGACGAACGTCTCCACCTCCTTGTTCGCCCAAGCAAGCTTTTTACGCGACATGTTAATTGTAAAGAATAATACCTCGAGGCTACTGTTTGTTTGTTTTTATCCCCGCGTCACCCGGAAGTGACGATTCTGTCGACCAATCAACGGAGGGGGGGTGTAGCTAGAATTCCAGGGTACCCTTTCAGGCGTCTGGTCTCGTTTTGGGTACCGCAACGGAGGAGTCCCTAGAATGGGGTCGGAACGGGTACGGCAAAGTCCGGGTCACGCCCACTTTTGGCGGTGGAAACGCGATCCGACCCGCACCTTTGCGATCCGATCCGTTCCGCACCCTGCAGTGGAAATGCGCCATTATTAGCCTACCTGTGGGGGGGAAGGGGGCAGGTTCATGGGGGTCGCGGATGTGGCTAGCGCCAGAATGGTGCTGCCACCATGTGGTGAAAAGAGAAATTGCAACGGTGGTGGGCTGGCGGGCCATAAATAATACCTTTTTTATTTTTTTTTGCAGGAGCTGGTCCCAATTATTCCCATCTGGGTCCATGACCTTCTTTAGCATTTGCATGAGGGTCTTATTGATGTGTTCCAAGAGTCCTTCGGTCTGGGGGTGGTACACCGAGGTTCGGAGCTGTTTCACCTGGAGGAGGCTAAGCAGTTCTTTCATCACACAGGACATAAACCAGGACCCCTGGTCTGTTAGGACTTCTCGGGCTATCCCTACCCGACTAAATAGCAGCATAAGCTCCTTAGCTACAGCCTTGGTGGTGGCGGCGTGGAGGGGCAGGGCTTCAGGGTAACTGGTGGCGTAGTCTACCATGACTAAAATATAACTATGACCCCGGCTGGTCTTCGGGAGAGGCCCGACAATGTCAAGGGCTATCCGTTCGAACGGTACCTCAATAATTTGCATGGGGTTCAGAGGGTTTCGGACCGAGGGTCTCGGGGCTGTGCGCTGGCATTCCAGGCGTGTCTGATAATCGCGGGCGATGTATCCTTTCACCCCGGGCTAATAAATACGAGCTTATGTCCTGTCCCTGGTTTTATCCATGCCTAAAAGTCCATTCACACCCTACGATAAATACGGATACGGACCGTTTCGTCCGGTCCCGGAGGTGTTTCGTCCGTAAATGGGTCCGTCGCCTCTGAGCTTATGAATCCGGAGTGCTCCGGGAGAACCGGAGCAATACCAACGGAAATCGAGGTGGCAGTATGGAGTCAAAAGTCAGACCATTCGCGAAAATAGATAGAGTGGTATAATCAGTGACGGCTGGTGGTGATTTTGGGTGGGTGGGCTAAAGAATGCATTACATTTATCAATACTTCACAGGGCTCCAGACGCCATGAGGTCACCTTTATATCTCTGTTCATAACTTTCATATAATGTGAATGATTTTTAAACAAGAATAAGGTGTAGAGAAAGGCGTGTCTTTATTTGAAGCACAATTATAAATAAAAAGAAAAATAAGGTGTTTAAAGTGCTTCACTGAGCTGAAATTGAACATTTCGAACTAAACCATTAAGCAAAATAAAACTTTTTTTGTGCTTAAAAGTATTACACAATTAAAATGTCTCCCTTTGCGCAAAATGCGGCTGTAGACAATCACACACTCTTTGGTAGAGACGTCTGTGTCGCCGTCAATCATGAAGGACATGTGGGCCTATGTGGCGTTTCCGACGTCCGCAGCTGTCTTTTGCTTTAAAGGCACCCAGTGCAACTTTATGTAAACATTCAATGAAAAATAAACATTCAATTTCTAGTCTTTTTTACACGTAGTAAGTTTCAATAACTCCATACCATTACATATCGACATTCAAGGAGCAAAGATGAGACGTCGTTGTGTGGTGAGAACTGATAGAAAATCGTAAACAACAACAATCGCCGGTGGGGAGAAGCCATTTTTCCTTTGACTGGAAGCCTGCTTTATTTATTGTAGGTTACAAAAAATAAAGAAAATGGCGGCATTGTTGTTGTTATCGATTTTGTATCAGTTCTCACCACACAACGACGTCTCATCTTTGCTGCTTAAATGTCGGTATGTAATGGTATGGAGTTATTGAAACTTACTACTTGTAAAAAAGACAAGAAATTGAATGATTATTTTTAAGCCTCGAAAGTTGCACTGGGTGCCTTTAAGGTGTCGCCAATTACTGCAATGAATTGTGCACATGCCATCTCATTGCTATACGTCGGGTTGACGTTTAATCCATTTTTCTTCATGAGAATAATTTCGGATTTAAATTTGGTGAATGGCAACTCCTCTTTGGCAATGTTGTATGCAACATTAAATTAGATCATTTCCGATTCCTCTTAGAGAACCTTATTGTTACTGCCTGTCGCTGAAATGCAGCTGGGAGAGGGGCCACTTTCTCTACACACTTGTCACGTCATGTTGGGTTATTTAGACAGCTTTTTTAATGTTTCGATACGAAACGTTGTTGACCCGCTTACAAATGCACTATTACCTGCCATATTCTGACCACACTCCTGACAGTAAATCTGTACATCGTTTGGTTGATGTGTCCCCAATCTCTTCACTTCCATTTTCTCCTCCAAAGACATTAAAGAAAACTGATTAGAAAAGTAAATAATCCACTTCGTTCATTTTCATGCTAACGCCCGCCATACTGCACTTGCGCTACTGTGCTGTGATTGGTCGAAGGTCACTGTACTGTAGCTACTGTGCTAGGTCAGCCTTTGGGCCAAACTAATTTAGCCCAAATGGGAAGCATATGAAGGGGGCGTGTCAGGGCACCTGTCAATCAAACGTCAATGGAAGCTTACGCTACTGCGCTTGGGCTAAATGAAATTAGCCCAAATGGGGAGCATATGAAGGGGGGCGTGTCACGATACCTGTCAATCAAAATTGAATGGAAGCTTACGCTACTCCGCTTGGGCTGAATACATTTAGCCCGTTCACAGGAAAAAACTGAAGATATGTCATATATCCTGGGTTTTTCTGTCACTTTTTGGTGCTGTTGCTGCTTTAGGTTCTACCAAAATTTAAAACAATGTGTTCTAAGGTTTTTAATAATATTTTTTCATTTTTACTGTAAAAGGTAGGGGGGGCTTAGCCCTGTTAGCCCATTTATGCCAGCCGTCCCTGGGTATAATGTCTGATATATATATATATATATATATATATATTGTATTTGACGTTTTGTACTTATTTTATTGTTTATTGCTATTGTTCCCCTGCTTTTGCAATGAGTTGTAACTGGTCATTTAACAACATTTTGAGGAGATAATCTGCGGGTTGGTGAGGGGTGTCACATGCCACCGCACACTTTTTGCACTTTTTTTTGCCGATTTCGGATGACGCAAAGCAAAATCATCGCTACAGATGTCATGTTTGCGATTGTAGATGCCGTTAATTTGTGAAACGACAGTCACTGCCCTCTAGAGGATTCATTGCGTAACATCCATAACAACGCTGAAACCAGACGGAGGTATGAAGGGTAGTTCCGGGGGCAACGTTTGGGGAGACGGACGAATTTCGTCCGGATCCGGAGGTATGGATCGGCCTTAAGTGGGCCCCTAACAGATGGGAGTGTGCCATGAACAGTACCTTGCTAACATACGGGTGGGGTACCACCAGTTGTTCGGTCACCACCCCCCCCTTCTCGACTACCCGATACAGCAGACCCGCCTTGGGGCTGAAGTGAGGGTGTGGCAAGCAACTCACCGACTCCCTCGCTTGGCCATCATGGGTGAGGACGTCACGTGGCTCCAGGCGTGCTTCAGGACATCGTCCTGCAGTTGGGCGCTGGCGAACTGTCCGGGTCGATCCCTTCCCGTAACTCTGGGTACTGGCTGGTGCGCTCCGGCATCAGATCCTGGCCTGCCCGCTGTGCGGGTCCGGTGAGGAAGGGGGACAGTATGTGTCTCGTCCCTGAGGAGGGATATCGCTCCGGTCTGGAGAACCGTTCCGACGGTGTGTTCCTCGCCTGTCGACGTCGTCCGTGTGTGTGTGTGTGTGTGTGTGTGTGTGTGTGTGTGTGTGTGTGTGTGTGTGTGTGTGTGTGTGTGTGTGTGTGTGTGTGTGTGTGTGTGTGTGTGTGTGTGTGTGTGTGCGTGCGTGCGCCCCCCCCGCGCCTCGCATTCCCTGTTCGTCAGCTACCAAAGAGAGGAACGTCTGCACCTCAATAGCTAACCACAACATGCTCTTTTCGGTTTGCCATATTCTTCCTCCAGAGGGCACATCATCATCATCAGGGGGAACCTAGGGCGCTCATTAATTTTTGTTCACGTGTAAAGGGCAGCCAATAAGGCACTTTCTCTCATTTTCACCACCATAGAGGGCACTTTAGCACACTTTTTCAACCATGGGGGCACCAGACGGGCAGAAGGGCACTAGAAGGGCACCAGACGGGCAGAAAAGCACTAGAAGGGCACTATAAGGACCAGATGAGCAGAAGGGCACTATCAGGGCACTATAAGGGCACTAGAAGGGCACTGGAAGGGCACTGGAAGGGCACTAGAAGGACCAGACGGGCAGAAGGGCACTATCAGGATACTAGAAGGGCTCTAGAAGGGCACTGGAAGAGCACTAGAAGGACCAGACGGGCAGAAGGGCACTATCAGGGTACTAAAAGGGCACCAGATGGGCAGAAGGGCACTTGAAGGACCAGACGGGCAGAAGGGGACTATCAGGGCACTTGAAAAGACCAGACGGGCAGAAGGGGACTATCAGGGTACTAGAAGGGCACTAGAAGGGCACTAGAAGGGCACTAGAAGGACCAGACGGGCCGAAGGGCACTATCAGGGTACTAGAAGGGCACTAGAAGGGCACTGGAAGGGCACTAGAAGGACCAGACGGGCAGAAGGGCACTATCAGGGTACTAGAAGGGCACCAGATGGGCAGAAGGGCACTTGAAGGACAAGACGGGCAGAAGGGGACTATCAGGGCACTAGAAGGACCAGACGGGCTGAAGGGGACTTTCAGGGCACTAGAAGGGCACCAGACGGGCAGAAGGGCACTATCAGGGTACTAAAGGGGGCACTAAAAGGGCACCAGACCGACAGAAGGGGACTATAAGGGCACTGTTCTAGAGGGCACATCATCATAATTTATTGCATGAAGGAGCACCCTAGAGGGCACCTAATCATGTTTTGCACGTGAAAAGGGCAGCCAATAAGGCATTTCCTCTCGTTTTCGACACTCTTGAAGGGCACTTTAGCGCACTCTTTCAATCATTGAGCCACGAGGGGGGGCGGTCCCCTGCCCCCCCCCCTGGGTCCGCCACTGACCATGCACATACAAACACAGACACACATACATACACACACACACACACACACACACACACACACACACACCATAGACACATGCACACACCATACAAACACACACGCAAAAATGCACGCGCACACACGCACACAAACACACACACTCGAAAATAGCATCAGCTTGTTTTAATTTTAACATCATTAGAATGACGCTAGAGGGCACCTCACAGTGCGTCATTTGAATGCCCATGCTGCCTCCATCGCTTGTTGCTCAGGGCAACACAGTCTCACTCCGAGAACGTCAAATACCGACTGTTGGCAAAGGCCCTTTAGCGTCGGTGACTGACGGGAAAGGTACCCTTTTTATTCGCTCGGTGACGGTAAAGGTACCCTTCGGCGTCTTCTGCATACGGAATGGGGGGTGCCTCACTACGTCTCTAATAGACGCTGTGAGCATCTTTCCTATTGGATAGTTTTTAGGATATTCTTCTGTGAAAATGGCGGACATACTTTTTATCCTGGGTGGAAAATATGATATTTTAGCATAGTTAAACCATTAAAAGTGTTTATGTAAACATTTTTAGCGAGAAATGTGCATTTTACTTTCATAATCGTCGTTCGGCGAATGTGAAGGATGTTTGGTTTGATAGATATGACGAAGAATATTTCATCGGGCGATAATGGCCGGCGTACAGGCATCCCGGGCTCACGAAAATAGGTGACATTGTCACGTTATTTAATCTATTGAAACGTGATCAGGTACACGTATTTCTAAATGTTCGTGTCAAAAAGCACAATTTTCAAACTCATGCATATCAATTGGAAGTATTTGTCGTGATTTGTCACTAAGCACGACTTCCATCTAAGGTTCTGTCCGGGAGCTTTCTCCCTATTGTCCCTTAAGGAGCTCCGTACAGAACATTTATTGTTAAAAATTGTCTGTGATAACTAAGAATATGACAGCTTTTCCAGTCTCACCAATATGCGCACAGATCGCACGGTTTGACACTTTCAAGATGCGTGCAGCAGGCCTAGCCTACATACGCCCAATGACCATTTCGTGTGCATACGATACGCAAAACCCAGCATTAACTACTGTGGAGGGCGGATACGTCCATTTCGCGTGCATATGTGCATATGATACGAAAAACCCAGCATTAACTGAATGGGAGATGCAATATTTTAGGACATATTCACCATTTAACGTGTTTCTAATGACATTTCTAGCGAGAAATGTACTTTTCCCTTGAATAATCCTCAGTCAGTGAATGTGTATGATCTTTATTAATCTTTATTATCTGAATGGGAAATGCAGCTCACGTGTTTCCTGCTTTTGTGTTATTAAACCGTTACTTTATGTAACTTTTAATGTTATCATCTTGTTAGAAACACGTACGTTTTCGTGAACACTGGATTACGTCGCATTTCAACATAAAATAGCGTGTTACACACACACACACACACACACACACACACACACACACACACACACACACACACACACACACACACACACACACACACACACACACACACACACACACACACACACACACACACACACACTGCATTTCGCTGCCAAATGAATAAATACTAAGGCAGAATAAAGAATAAATTAATTCATTATCATTCAACTTCAACATGCGTTATTACAGTATAGTGGTGGAGGGATGACGTGTGTTGGCCAACCCGGAAGTGAGCGTCGCCCTGGGTTCCCTTGACAAAAAGCCAACGGGTTTTTCCATTTGATTTTGGATTATTGCAGAAAAATTAGCATCTTTGAAGCACCTCCTCAAAAACTGAAAATAAATAAAAATAACTGTGCTCCAAAGAAAGAAATGTAAACCAATGCATTCCGAATGGGAGTGTTTCTCCGATTTTTCCATGCTACACAGAACGAAATGTAAACCCATGCAAATAAAGACTTCATGGTCATAATCATTTAAATATCATTAATCTCCTGAGGGTGGTATTCTATTTTTTTCAACGGGGCTGAATCCAGTCACTTGACCGTCATGGTTGCTATGGTGGTTGCTATCCACCAGCCCCTCTAATCCTTACATGGCTCTAAAAACCACGCGGCAAATGAGCTGCCGTAAATTGTGTTGTTTTTGTCGTAAACTAGTGTCCGATGGTTAAAAAATAGACGGATATTCCAAGGTATCCTTAAAAGGCAGCTTGGATGTTTTTATTTTCTGCAGTTTAGACTTCTTCTATAACCTATTTTTGAAAGCAAAACACCAAGCTCATTGATTTAACGAGGCAGGGTTATTTGAAACAATTTATTAAATAAATATTTATGAGAGGTCATTCCTTCTCCTGAGTTTTCTTCCTATTTATGTCTAGTGTACAACCCTACTGTCCACAAGCATCACCCCCCCCTCCCCATATGGATTTGGAGAATTGTTGTCACGTCCCAGTGGTGGAGGTATCATATATATGAAAGAGGGCATTCAATTATACTACAATGATCAATTAGGAGGCCGAAGCCCTAAAGGAAGTGATGCAATAGGTGACTGGGTCGACGACATTTAAGTAAGCTTTACTTTGAGGTCTCTTATATATCAAAGGGGGTCTCATAGGACGCATACGCTTCAACCTGTGGCTCCGGCCCTACAGGAAATGACTCAGCAAGTGCTCCATCTCGTTGCACCTGCACCCAGCGGCTCGCTTGCAAGATTTTGGCCTGAAGTTATTCCCAGACCTACACCGTAGCCATCCAACCTGCATATCTGAGAATCAGGCCTCTCTTTAATAATGACAAAATGTATGAGAGAAATACACATTAACTTTTGACTCATAAGCGGCGTGGTGCCGGCTCCTTTTGACCTTTTGACCCCAGACTTCTGGGGGAATAGCTGAATCAATTCATTAGTCAATCAAAAGCATGTAAATATCTTTCCGGTGGCGTAAGAGGGAGAACAAGGTGTCCTTCAACATCTACGCTTCCAGGCGATTGCAACGGTGCCACACATGAGCATATTCGAACATGTTTAATGGTAGTAATTAGCTGTCGAAATTGGAGGCCTTAATCAATAATGAGCAGCTATTGATTTGCTTCCCGATAGAAATTTGTGACAAATGACATGTTATTTAGCCTCTACACGTTGAGTTGAGTCCAATGACACCAAGCATGACACTCTAGAAAATGGTAACATGTATTTTACATGGTACACCTAGGTCTAGGACATGATCTCGGTGTAGCAAGAGGGCAAGCTTGATCTCATTGGACTCAGCTTAACGTGTAGATGCTAAATAACATGTAATTTGTCAAAAATCTCCATCGGGAAGCAAATCTATAGCTGGTCATTATTGATAAAGGCCTCCAAAATCGACAGCTAATTACTACCCCGAAACATATTCAAATATGATCATGTGTGGCACTGTTGCAATCGCCTCGAAACGTAGATGTCAAAGGACACCTTGTTTGCCCCGTTACGTAACCGGGAAGATATTTTCATACTTCTAATGAATTGATTCATATTTTAAGGTTCTCTGAGACTTTAAGTGGCTGCAGCAGAAGTGTTGAGACGAAAGATGATATCAAGACATTTATAGAATATTCCCATTCACATTATGATTCTTCGTCATAACATCCGACCAAACATCCTTTACAGTCACCAAGCGAGGATTATGAAAGTCCAGGCCCCCCCTTCCGGCACTCGGGGTCCGACTGGGCCAAGTTTAGGGCAGGAAGGGCCCCCCATTCCGGCCCTCGGGGTCCGACCGGGCCAAGTTTCGGTGCGGGGGTCCCAGTTAGGCCTTAGAATAAGGTATTCAAATTTCAGGGCGGTAGGACCTTCCTATCTCAAAAACTGTTTTTCCACCACATTCTGAACCATTAGGTCTTGCAGGTAACACTTCTGAGGGGCTTTGTCCAAATGACAGTCCATTTGGGAAAACTTTTTTTCCCTAAGGGCTAGAACTCCAAATCTCGGATATGTCGTTCTCGGGGCCCCGGGAAATGTGTGTAAACATTTTAGCATCCCTAGCTATCTCGAAAAGGCCGGAAAAGGGGCATGACCTCCCACAGTACGGTAAATGTACATAAGACAGAGGTTAGTTTCTAGTCCCCATTTTTTGTGGGATGGAGGTGTACATTTGTGGCTTAATGTGTGTAGTCACAGCTGGCCTGTGGCCACGTTTTTGAAGTCTGGGGTCAAAAGGTCAAAAGGAGCCGGCACCACGCCGCTTATGAGATAACAAAAAGTGAATGTGTATTTCTCTAATAGCTTTTTGTCATTATTAAAGAGAAGCCTGATTCTAAGATATGCGTGTTGGATGGCTAGGGTGTAGGTCTGGGAAGAACTTCAGGCCAAAATCTTGCAAGCGAGCCGCTGGGTGCAGGTGCAACGAGATGGAGCACTTGCTGAGTCATTTCCTGTAGGGCTGGAGCCACAGGTTGAAGCGTATGCGTCCTTTGAGACCCCCTTTGATATATATAAGAGACCTCAAAGTAAAGCATACTTAAATGTTGTCGACCCAGTCACCTATTGCATCACTTCCTTTAGGGCTTCGGCCTAAAGGACAAAGCCCCTCAGAAGTGTTACCTGCAAGACCTAATGGTTCAGAATGTGGTGGAAAAACAGTTTTTGAGATAGGAAGGTCCTACCGCCCTGAAATTTGAATACCTTATTCTAAGGCCTAACTGGGACCCCCGCACCGAAACTTGGCCCGGTCGGACCCCGAGGGCCGGAATGGGGGGCCCTTCCTGCCCTAAACTTGGCCCAGTCGGACCCCGAGTGCCGGAAGGGGGGGCCTGGACTTTCATAATCCTCGCTTGGTGACTGTAAAGGATGTTTGGTCGGATGTTATGACGAAGAATCATAATGTGAATGGGAATATTCTATAAATGTCTTGATATCATCTTTCGTCTCAACACTTCTGCTGCAGCCACTTAAAGTCTCAGAGAACCTTAAAATATGAATCAATTCATTAGAAGTATGAAAATATCTTCCCGGTTACGTAACGGGGCAAACAAGGTGTCCTTTGACATCTACGTTTTGAGGCGATTGCAACAGTGCCACACATGATCATATTTGAATATGTTTCGGGGTAGTAATTAGCTGTCGATTTTGGAGGCCTTTATCAATAATGACCAGCTATAGATTTGCTTCCCGATGGAGATTTTTGACAAATTACATGTTATTTAGCATCTACACGTTAAGCTGAGTCCAATGAGATCAAGCTTGCCCTCTTGCTACACCGAGATCATGTCCTAGACCTAGGTGTACCATGTAAAATACATGTTACCATTTTCTAGAGTGTCATGCTTGGTGTCATTGGACTCAACTCAACGTGTAGAGGCTAAATAACATGTCATTTGTCACAAATTTCTATCGGGAAGCAAATCAATAGCTGCTCATTATTGATTAAGGCCTCCAATTTCGACAGCTAATTACTACCATTAAACATGTTCGAATATGCTCATGTGTGGCACCGTTGCAATCGCCTGGAAGCGTAGATGTTGAAGGACACCTTGTTCTCCCTCTTACGCCACCGGAAAGATATTTACATGCTTTTGATTGACTAATGAATTGATTCAGCTATTCCCCCAGAAGTCTGGGGTCAAAAGGTCAAAAGGAGCCGGCACCACGCCGCTTATGAGTCAAAAGTTAATGTGTATTTCTCTCATACATTTTGTCATTATTAAAGAGAGGCCTGATTCTCAGATATGCAGGTTGGATGGCTACGGTGTAGGTCTGGGAATAACTTCAGGCCAAAATCTTGCAAGCGAGCCGCTGGGTGCAGGTGCAACGAGATGGAGCACTTGCTGAGTCATTTCCTGTAGGGCCGGAGCCACAGGTTGAAGCGTATGCGTCCTATGAGACCCCCTTTGATATATAAGAGACCTCAAAGTAAAGCTTACTTAAATGTCGTCGACCCAGTCACCTATTGCATCACTTCCTTTAGGGCTTCGGCCTCCTAATTGATCATTGTAGTATAATTGAATGCCCTCTTTCATATATATGATACCTCCACCACTGGGACGTGACAACAATTCTCCAAATCCATATGGGGAGGGGGGGGGTGATGCTTGTGGACAGTAGGGTTGTGCACTAGACATAAATAGGAAGAAAACTCAGGAGAAGGAATGACCTCTCATAAATATTTATTTAATAAATTGTTTCAAATAACCCTGCCTCGTTAAATCAATGAGCTTGGTGTTTTGCTTTCAAAAATAGGTTATAGAAGAAGTCTAAACTGCAGAAAATAAAAACATCCAAGCTGCCTTTTAAGGATACCTTGGAATATCCGTCTATTTTTTAACCATCGGACACTAGTTTACGACAAAAACAACACAATTTACGGCAGCTCATTTGCCGCGTGGTTTTTAGAGCCATGTAAGGATTAGAGGGGCTGGTGGATAGCAACCACCATAGCAACCATGACGGTCAAGTGACTGGATTCAGCCCCGTTGAAAAAAATAGAATACCACCCTCAGGAGATTAATGATATTTAAATGATTATGACCATGAAGTCTTTATTTGCATGGGTTTACATTTCGTTCTGTGTAGCATGGAAAAATCGGAGAAACACTCCCATTCGGAATGCATTGGTTTACATTTCTTTCTTTGGAGCACAGTTATTTTTATTTATTTTCAGTTTTTGAGGAGGTGCTTCAAAGATGCTAATTTTTCTGCAATAATCCAAAATCAAATGGAAAAACCCGTTGGCTTTTTGTCAAGGGAACCCAGGGCGACGCTCACTTCCGGGTTGGCCAACACACGTCATCCCTCCACCACTATACTGTAATAACGCATGTTGAAGTTGAATGATAATGAATTAATTTATTCTTTATTCTGCCTTAGTATTTATTCATTTGGCAGCGAAATGCAGTGTGTGTGTGTGTGTGTGTGTGTGTGTGTGTGTGTGTGTGTGTGTGTGTGTGTGTGTGTGTGTGTGTGTGTGTGTGTGTGTGTGTGTGTGTGTGTGTGTGTGTGTGTGTGTAACACGCTATTTTATGTTGAAATGCGACGTAATCCAGTGTTCACGAAAACGTACGTGTTTCTAACAAGATGATATCATTAAAAGTTACATAAAGTAACGGTTTAATAACACAAAAGCAGGAAACACGTGAGCTGCATTTCCCATTCAGATAATAAAGATTAATAAAGATCATACACATTCACTGACTGAGGATTATTCAAGGGAAAAGTACATTTCTCGCTAGAAATGTCATTAGAAACACGTTAAATGGTGAATATGTCCTAAAATATTGCATCTCCCATTCAGTTAATGCTGGGTTTTTCGTATCATATGCACATATGCACGCGAAATGGACGTATCCGCCCTCCACAGTAGCCTAGTTAATGCTGGGTTTTGCGTATCGTATGCACACGAAATGGTCATTGGGCGTATGTAGGCTACTGCACGCATCTTGAAAGTGTCAAACCGTGCGATCTGTGCGCATATTGGTGAGACTGGAAAAGCTGTCATATTCTTAGTTATCACAGACAATTTTTAACAATAAATGTTCTGTACGGAGCTCCTTAAGGGACAATAGGGAGAAAGCTCCCGGACAGAACCTTAGATGGAAGTCGTGCTTAGTGACAAATCACGACAAATACTTCCAATTGATATGCATGAGTTTGAAAATTGTGCTTTTTGACACGAACATTTAGAAATACGTGTACCTGATCACGTTTCAATAGATTAAATAACGAATGTCACCTATTTTCGTGAGCCCGGGATGCCTGTACGCCGGCCATTATCGCCCGATGAAATATTCTTCGTCATATCTATCAAACCAAACATCCTTCACATTCGCCGAACGACGATTATGAAAGTAAAATGCACATTTCTCGCTAAAAATGTTTACATAAACACTTTTAATGGTTTAACTATGCTAAAATATCATATTTTCCACCCAGGATAAAAAGTATGTCCGCCATTTTCACAGAAGAATATCCTAAAAACTATCCAATAGGAAAGATGCTCACAGCGTCTATTAGAGACGTAGTGAGGCACCCCCCATTCCGTATGCAGAAGACGCCGAAGGGTACCCGAGCGAATAAAAAGGGTACCTTTCCCGTCAGTCACCGACGCTAAAGGGCCTTTGCCAACAGTCGGTATTTGACGTTCTCGGAGTGAGACTGTGTTGCTCAGGGATACACGACACGACACCGTTCATAAAACATTGGTGCGTGGAGTGATTCATTGGAAAATCATACACATCCGATTTCAAATTAATTTCCACACTATTAAATCCGTGATGGATCCGGTGCATAACTCATATTATAGCTCGTGCTAATTAAATAATTTACTCCTTACGGTTGTTGATCTGTTTTTGTGTTCGTGTCCACCTCCTATCCATTAGCGTGCTGAATGTGTGTGTGTGTGTGTGTCTGTGTGTGCGTCACGTGTGTGTGTGTTTGCGGGAGTGTGTGTGTGTGTTGTTGTGTTTGTTGCCGTGTTTGCGTGACTGTGTGTTTGCGTATGCGCGCGCGCGCGCGTGTATGTGTGTGTGTGTGTGTGTGTGTGTGTGTGTGTGTGTGTGTGTGTGTGTGTGTGTGTGTGTGTGTGTGTTCTTATTCATGTTTGTGTGTGTATGCATGTTTTGTGCGTGCGCATGTTCAAGTGTTTGTGTGTGTGCCGCGTATGTCTGTAATGTGGAGACCTTGGTCGCCGTGTTCAGGGTGTCGCAAGGGATCCTGGGGGGGGGGGGGGGGGGGGGGTTGGACAAGATCGGACACAGAGATCCAAACTCCATTAACTAACCGCTTTGTTTTTCAGTACAGGGACATTTCTATGTTCTCTCTCTTTCTCTCTCTCCCCCCCCCCCCTCTCTCTCTCTCTCTCTCTCTCTCTCTCTCTCTCTCTCTCTCTCTCTCTCTCTCTCTCTCTCTCTCTCTCTCTCTCTCTCACTAATTGGCCTCATGTTCGAATTGAGATTCACGCGATCCATGCTCAGTGCGCGTGGCTTGATCGCTCAAAGGAGCGCTCATGCAAGTCGACAATTATCCCATAAGTGTTCAAGGAGACACATTGGCGCGGGTGTGTGTGTGTGTGTGTGTGTGTGTGTGTGTGTGTGTGTGTGTGTGTGTGTGTGTGTGTGTGTGTGTGTGTGTGTGTGTGTGTGTGTGTGTGTGTGTGGCGCATCAGATAGCAAGGACGCGTAAAACGCGGGAAATGGACGATGACTTCTGTTAGCGAGAGGCAATCCAAAACACACACACACACACACACACACACACACACACACACACACACGCACACACACACACACACACACACACACACACACACACACACACACACACACACACACACACACACACACACACACACACACACACACACACACACGCACACGCACACGTACACGCAGACACACGCGTACTCACGCATGCAAAACCGTCTGACAAGGCAGAGGCGGGAAATACATTGGAAGTCTGAGATTCCGGTCACATATGCGGTTTGGATTTGAAGCAATCAGGGTGTGTGTTGAAGAGAGATTTGGTTTCCGTTCGTTTGCGGATAATCCGTGCGAGAGTGGTGCAATGCTGTTTGCGTTGGAGATTACAGATTTTGATTTTGATTAGAAATATAATTTATATTCTGGACCCTTGCCAACTTTTTTGCTACCAAACTCATCCAATACTACTTTCTGTGCTGTTAGTTATTATCAACCAGAGAATACTCTCGATTTATCTTATAGGCGTCCTATTATGCCACCAGATGTGAGTGTCTTCCTGTGTTTCAGTGACATCACAAGTGGGCGTGTCCACTTAGACGTAGGCTTGATAGATCAGTCTACCAGCCTACCCAGTGGACCGTAGCATCCGTCAGACGTCTGGGTGGACACGCCCACTTGTGATGTGACTAAAACGCAGAAAGAGGCAGCGTTCTATTTCATCCTTACTGACCGCCAGAGGCGGTGCATTAAGCACTGGATTTATCTGTCTCGCGCATGCGCAGTTCGAGTACCTATACCAACAAGGTCACATGTGACCCTCGTGACACTGGATTGGCTATATAGCCCGGTGTCGACAGAGGATCTGTTCCTTTCATCTTTTCGCAAAGACGCATGTTGTAGTACCGCTTGCGGATAGCGTATTCGCTTTTTGAAAAGGATCGCGCTCCAGACTGTGTGCAGCCTCGCGACCAAGGGTCGGAGCAACGGGTGAACTCGTCCTCCAGGGGCTGTTTTTCTGTACAGCGCCGAAATGCTTCCTTTGAGTAGAAGCTTCCAAGTTTTTGTTTAGTAACACTTTTGTTAGAAGAATACATATATATAATCGTTCAGTCACTTACCGGTGAAGGCAGCGCTCTCGCGTCCTCTCCCGGCAATACTGCTGGGATTATTTTCACTACTGGGATTATTTTCACTACTGGCTACATTGTACAGTTCGCTCCCCCCAGCGCTTGTAGCTGCTACTTGATAGCTCCCTGATAGAAACAGCTCGGCTGTGTTCTGGGTTACCAAATTTATTTGGTAAAAGTTTTTCCGGTCAGTCACTTACCGGTGAAGGCAGCGTTCTCGCGCCCTCTCCCTGTAACACTGTTGCGTATTTCTTTCGGTCAATTACCGGTGAAGGCAGCGCTCTCGCGCCCTCTCCCTGTAACACTGTTGGGGTTTTTCTTTTCAGTCACTTACCGGTGAAGCCAGCGCTCTCGCGCCCTCTCCCTGTAACACTTGTGTGTTTCTTTTCAGTCACTTACCGGTGAAGGCAGCGGTCTCGCGTCCTCTCCCGAGAACACTGCTGTATATTTGAGTGTGTAATTATTTTCAGTCACTTGCTGGTGAAGACTGCGCTCTCGCGTCCTCTCCCGGTAACACTTTTTTGGCTTTTCTTGAATTAGTAGCTTACTGGTGAAGGCAGTGCTCCCTCTCCCAGTGTTCTGCTGATGGCTCATGTGTGTGGCGCCTGTGTGGCCCTCCTTGAGCCTGACGATGGCCATGATCGCTGCCCCTCTTGCCTCGGCTTCGAGCATTTGAGGGAGGGCCTTACAGAGAGGGCCTGTATGAACTGCGGCTCCATGCCCTTGGCACTCAGGCTGGCTAGGCTCGCAGCGGTGGAACAACCAACAGCCGTTGACCATCCATCAATGGCGCCACTTCCTCCGGCTCAGCCCGTCCGTTCTTGGCGTCGGGGTAGAGCAGGCCCCCCCCCCCAGGAAAAGGGCTAGGGACGAGCTAGAATCCAAGGTGGATCGCTTGTCGTCCGACATGGTGAGGATACAGGAACTCCTCCTGACCCTGCAACCTGGGGCAGGTGGCGCGGTGGCTGACATCCGGCCTGACCCTTCCTTGGGGGATGTGCCGGGGACGGACGACGTCCTGTCGCTGGCGGCATCAGCCAACCTCTTCAGTGAGGGTGTCACGGGGGAGGAAGCCTCAAACGCTTTTGGGGAGGCCTCCCGCTCCTCTGCTCAGAGCTCTGGGCACAGCACAGAGGGTAACCCCATCGGGGCCGTCATCCGTACGGCCCTGGCTCGCCTGGGGCTCGATGCTCCTCAGGCAGACTTGGCTCAGCCTAGCGCCTTTTTCAGGCGCAGCCCTGCCACAGCCCCTTTCTCTGTCCCTCCTTCGGAGGAGTATTTAAAGGAGCTACACGTCTGCTGGAAGGATGCCAAGGCTCTCCCCCGTCCTTCTTCCAGTGCTCGGGCCTTGGCTGCCATGCGGGATCCAGCGCAGTATGGTTTGGGTCGCATGCCACCCGTTGAGCCCGCCATTGCCTCCCTCATTTTAACCCCCGATCAGGCCTTGCAGCCGGATGCCAGGTGTCCTCGGCCCCAGTGCAGGGTCACAGACGACCTGCTCTCGAAGGCCTATGACGCAGCAGCGCGTATGGGGCGGATTGGCAATTCCCTCTCCCACCTAATGCTGGCGCTCTCGACCTCGCTGCAACAAGCTGCAGTTGAGCCGTCTACGCAGGACCTGAGCGACGCGTCCCTACAGGCCTTTGCCCTCATGTCCAGGGAATTGGGGCGTGTTATGTCCACCCTGGTCCAGACTCGCCGCCAGGTTTGGTTGGCTCAGTCGCCCCTGACGGAGGCGTGCAGGAAGGCCCTCAGAGCCGTGCCAGTGGTACCGGGGGAGCTGTTTGGGTCAGCTGCCCTGGAGACGCTGGAGCGAGCTGCCCAAGCTAGGCAAACCAACCTGCAGCTGTCGGGTCTTCACAGGAGTGTGTCCGCTCCTGGCAGGCCTAGAGCCCCCCCGGCTGCCCACCGGGGCCGCTACCAGCCACCACGCTCTTACCCAGCGAGAGATGAGGGCCTACGTAGGTCTCGGCGGCCCGCCCAGCAGCCCGCTGATAGCTTTCGCTCCCCCGCCCGCCCATCGCCCGGGCAGCCTCGGGCCGCGGAGCCTCACCGGTACCCCTCCAGAGCCGACAGAGGCCGGGGGGCCAGGCGCTAGGACCACGGGGCCGGTCGTCGGCTGTTTTTCCCAGCAGCAGATCAGTTACTGGGCTGCCTGTACTATAGACCCCTGGGTGGTTTCCACCTTAACCTGGGGGTACGAATTACAGTTCCGACGCCGGCCCCAGGCCTTCGGCCGGGTCAGGATGACAGTCGTCCGTGACCCGACGAAGGCCGCAGCTCTGGCCCAGGAGCTATCCGCCCTCCTGGCCAAGGGTGCGATCGAGCCAGTGGACCCTCAGTTACAACCCGGGGTGTTCTACTCGGCCTACTTTCTGGTAACCAAGAAAGACGGCGGATTCAGGCCCATTCTAGACCTAAGGGGCCTGAACACGTTTTAAATTTTTTTACCATTCCACATGCTCACCTCGGCGGACACCCTGAGGGTAGTTGCCAGGGGGGAGTGGTTCACGACCATAGACCTGAAGGACGCCTATTTTCATGTGCCGGTTGCGGCACTCCACAGGCTGTTCCTGAGGTTTGCCTATCGGGGCAGGCATTACCAGTTCAGGGTACTTCCCTTCGGGCTTTCCCTCTCCCCGAGGGTTTTCACCAGGGTTGTGGCGGCAGCCCTCGCACCCCTACAGATGCAGGGCATGAAGGTCCTGCCGTATCTGGACGACTGGCTGGTCTGTGCGCCCTCCAGATCCCAGGTGGCCCAGGACACGGCCCGCCTGCTGTCGCACGTCGCCCGGCTGGGCTTGACGGTGAACCAAGCAAAGAGTTGCCTGGACCCTTCCCAACGGGTTACCTATCTGGGGTTGGTCCTGGACTCGGTCGCCATGAAGGCCTACCTTTCACCTCAACGGGTGAACGACATCCTCCGCCTCCTTCCCCTCTTCAGAGCCGGCAGGAGGCTGCTTTTTATTCAGTTTCTTCAGCTTCTGGGCAAGCTGGCAGCTGCTTCAGCTGTGGTGCCTCTGGGCTTACTGTCCCTGCGCCCACTCCAAATGTGGCTGAACAGCCTGCACCTAGATGCCAGGTGGCACAGGCAGAGGAGGGTCAAGGTGACCCTGCAGTGTCTTGTCTCTCTGGCTCCATGGAGAAAGAGAGCATATCTGGAGGCAGGCGTGCCCATGGGCGCAATCCCGGCACGCCGGGAGTTGGTGACAACCGACGCCTGCCTCTCGGGATGGGGCGCAGTGTGGCAGGGCAGGACTGCGCAGGGACGGTGGTCTGGCCGGGACGTGGCACAACACATCAATGTGCTGGAACTCCGGGCTGTGCAGCTGGCGCTAGCCAGCTTTCTGCCCCATTTGACAGGCCGGCATGTCCTGGCCCGGTCGGACAACATGGCCACGGTTTCCCAGGTGAACCACCAGGGGGGCACCAGGTCAGCACGGCTTCTCCGGGTATCCCAGAGCCTGTGGACTTGGGCTTCTCCCCGTCTGGCCAGCCTACGGGCAGTCTATTTGCCGGGGGCCCAGAATCGGGCGGCAGACTTCCTCTCCCGACGGAAGCCTCCACCGGGGGAATGGCGGCTTCACCCCGAGGTGGTGGAGTCAATGTGGGGCCTCTTCGGCAGGGCAGAGGTGGACCTCTTTGCCTCGGAGGAGTCGGCGCATTGCCCCCTCTGGTTCTCCTGGGCAGAAGCGTCCAGCCCTTTAGGGCAGGACGCGCTGGCGCACGATTGGCCGGACAGGCCTCTTTATGCGTACCCACCATTGCCTCTGGTTCTGCCGACACTCCAGAGGGTCCTTTTGCAGGGCCACCGGCTCCTTCTGGTGGCCCCCTTTTGGCCGGGGAGGCTCTGGTATCCACTGCTGCTCAAGCTCTGCTGCAGCTTGCCATGGCGCCTCCCCGACAGGAGGGATCTCCTGTCCCAGCTGGGGGGTCAGATCTGGCATCCCGACCCCTCTCGCCTACAGCTCTGGGCTTGGCCACTGCAGGGCCCGACCCACTGCTGAGGGAGTGCACTGCGGCTGTCAGGGGTACGGTCATGAGTGCCAGGGCACCGTCGACCAGGTTGCAGTACGGAAACAAGTGGAAGCTGTTCTCCAACTGGTGTGCGGCTAGGGCCGTGGATCCAGTGCACTGCGCTGTGACCACGGTGCTGGAATTTCTGCAGTCCCTCCTGGATAGTGGCCGGTCGCACTCTACCTTGAGGGTCTATGTCGCTGCCATCTCCTCCCTACATGATAGGGTTGACAGCGCCACGGTAGGGTGCCACAGATTAGTGTCCCTCTATCTTAGAGGGGCTTTGAGGCTGCGTCCATGCGGTCTCCAGCATGGGACCTGCCGCTGGTGCTGGAAGCCTTGTCATCGCCTCCCTTCGAGCCTTTGGGTCAAGGGGGGTTGAAGTGGCTGTCCATGAAGGCTGCCTTTTTACTCGCCATAACATCTGCCAAGCGGGTCGGGGAGTTGCATGCCCTATCAGTGAGTGATACATGCCTGAGGTGGAACTCTGATGGCTCGGGTGTCACTCTATGGCCGAATGTTGCGTTCCTGCCAAAGATGCTGCCACGCAATCACCTTAACCAGCCCATCCAGTTAGCACGCTTTGACCCCCCTTCTGGGGAGGGTGGGTCTGAGCTGCTGTGCCCGGTGCGGGCCCTTAGTGCTTATATTTCTGCTACCGCCGGTATTCGCCAGTCGGAGCAGCTTTTTGTTTGCCATGGTGGCCCTAACAGGGGTCGTGCTTTAACAAAGCAGAGGCTGTCCCACTGGATTGTGGAGACCATAACGCACGCCTACGGGGCCAGTGGCCGCCCCCCGCCATCCGGGGTGAGGTGTCACTCAACCAGGAGCGTCTCAACATCATGGGCTGCCCTGAGAGGGGTGCCCCTGGGGACCATCTGTGCCGCGGCGTCATGGGCGTCGCCTAGCACATTCTCCAGGTTCTACCGGGTCAACGTTGCCACTCCCCATCCAATGGGCGTGGTCCTGATGCCAAGCTCTGTTGCCTCTGGTCAGTAGGTGAGCACCTTGATTCTTCGTGACGTTGTTGGTATTGGCCATCCAGTGCTTAATGCACCGCCTCTGGCGGTCAGTAAGGATGAAATAGAACGCAGAGTTACGTATGTAACTCCGGTTCAATGAATCCTGGATGACCGCCAGAGTTACAGGTCACTCAGAAGTCTCGTGGTTCGCGAGAAGATTCTGGGAACAGATACTCTGTCGACACCGGGCTATATAGCCAATCCGGTGTCACGAGGGTCACATGTGACCTTGTTGGTATAGGTACTCGAACTGCGCATGCGCGAGACGGATAAATCCAGTGCTTAATGCACCGCCTCTGGCGGTCATCCAGGATTCATAGAACCGGAGTTATATACGTAACTCTGCGTTTTAAGCGGCTTGTAACGTGATGTAATAGGGGCCCTTCAAACGAATATAGAGTGTCGTGTGCTGGCATTTAATGTACGCATTTATTGTATGTTGTACGTCCTGGAACTTAATATAGGGGAGAGCCGGTTCGATTGAAACACATTTCAGTTTAACATCTTTTTCAAAGATGACGTTACGTATACAAATAATTTCATCATGTGATCAACAACTCACATGTGTATTCTCTTAGTTACAAGTGTAATTTAATAAATATGTTGCATGATCACGCTCTTTTTTAACTTTGAACTTAAATTGACATTTGTTTCAAACGCCCCGCCTAGTCGGGACGTTTGAAACACATAGGCCTATGCGGGACGAATGATACAGCATATTTTAAACAGAAAACATTGACCTTACTCTAGTTTTTATGCAACATACCGGACAATATATACTAGTGTACTTTTCATTGTTAATATTTCCCATAATTTCCCATAATATAAATAGGTCAAAAAATATTTTTGTCCTGTGAGTAATTGTCAAGATGCACATTTAGATTAAAACTCACCTTTCTTCTTTTATACCAGTTGGACCACTACATTTTCATTTAATTTACTTATTTTCCTGTCCTAAGTCATGTTTAGGGATACATAGTTGAACATTCTGTTATTTATTTTTAACAAACTGGTGACGTGGGGGACGTTTGAAACAAATGTTACAATCGTCCCGACAGCGACTACTGGCACTTAAACCGTTTTTGCCTCTTAACTTCAAATCTCTGACATTGCACACTTAGGACATGTTTAAGTACTAATTAATCTGTTGTATTGACATATTATTATGCCATGAAACAAAACGCAACTGTTTATTACAAAAAAACGATCGCACGAAGATTTTACTTGCCGCACTCAAAAACGGGTTCGCGGGGATATATTTGACGAAATTTGACGTAAAAGACTTGTGTTGCGTGGTTTTCGCGAAAAATCGCTGTGTTTCAATCGTCCCTTGTTTCAATCGACCCGGCTCGCCCCTACGCACTTATTGTACGTTGTTTGTCCTGGCACTTAATGTTAGGGGGTACGGAACGTGGAGACCCAAGCGCAGACACAGGCAGAGACGAGGTAAGGGGAACGGGGTTTATTGGAATGTAGACGAGTCGGACAGGCGGGGAGTCAGGAACCAGGAGGAGCGTCGGAACAGGCGGAGAGTCGGGAACCAGGAGGAGCGTCAGAACAGGCGGGGAATCAGGAACCAGGAGGAGCGTCAGAACAGGCGGGGGATCAGGAACCGGGAGGAGAGTCAGGCAAGCAGGAGTTCGGCGACCGGGAGTACTGAGAGAGGAGGGAGAGTGTTACCACGGGGACAGATTGCAGGAAAACTTGAGAATACTAGTAGGACCGATACTGACTGTGCAGAAGTAACGACGAACTGGCGCTGACTGGCAGGAGATCTCCGACCGAAGAAGGAACTGGTGATGAGCTGATAGCACACAGGTGTGGAAGGAGAAGAACCACCGGCGCCAAGTGGCCACTAGGTGGAGGTAGTGGACCGCGTAGCAGGACGCTGCGTGACAGTACCCCCCCCTCTACGGACGCCTCTCGGCGGACGCCCAACGCCAGCAGGATGACCTCGGTGGAAGTCCCGGACGAGCGAGGCATCCAGGATATTCTTCCGGGGAACCCAAGAGCGCTCCTCGGGACCGTACCCCTCCCAGTCGACGAGGTATTGAAGGCCCCGCCCGCGGCGCCGAACCTCCAGGAGGCGACGGACCGTCCACGCCGGATGGTTGTCAATAACCCGGGGTGGAGGTGGGGGCGGGGCAGGAGGAGACAGCGGGCTGGAGGAGACGGGCTTGACCTGGGACACATGGAAGGTCGGATGTATACGGAGGGATGGGGGTAGCCGGAGACGAACGGCACGAACACGGAGCGGTTAATATTTCCCATAATTTCCCATAATATAAATAGGTCAAAAAATATTTTTGTCCTGTGAGTAATTGTCAAGATGCACATTTAGATTAAAACTCACCTTTCTTCTTTTATACCAGTTGGACCACTACATTTTCATTTAATTTACTTATTTTCCTGTCCTAAGTCATGTTTAGGGATACATAGTTGAACATTCTGTTATTTATTTTTAACAAACTGGTGACGTGGGGGACGTTTGAAACAAATGTTACAATCGTCCCGACAGCGACTACTGGCACTTAAACCGTTTTTGCCTCTTAACTTCAAATCTCTGACATTGCACACTTAGGACATGTTTAAGTACTAATTAATCTGTTGTATTGACATATTATTATGCCATGAAACAAAACGCAACTGTTTATTACAAAAAAACGATCGCACGAAGATTTTACTTGCCGCACTCAAAAACGGGTTTGCGGGGATATATTTGACGAAATTTGACGTAAAAGACTTGTGTTGCGTGGTTTTCGCGAAAAATCGCTGTGTTTCAATCGTCCCTTGTTTCAATCGACCCGGCTCGCCCCTACGCACTTATTGTACGTTGTTTGTCCTGGCACTTAATGTTAGGGGGTACGGAACGTGGAGACCCAAGCGCAGACACAGGCAGAGACGAGGTAAGGGGAACGGGGTTTATTGGAATGTAGACGAGTCGGACAGGCGGGGAGTCAGGAACCAGGAGGAGCGTCGGAACAGGCGGAGAGTCGGGAACCAGGAGGAGCGTCAGAACAGGCGGGGAATCAGGAACCAGGAGGAGCGTCAGAACAGGCGGGGGATCAGGAACCGGGAGGAGAGTCAGGCAAGCAGGAGTTCGGCGACCGGGAGTACTGAGAGAGGAGGGAGAGTGTTACCACGGGGACAGATTGCAGGAAAACTTGAGAATACTAGTAGGACCGATACTGACTGTGCAGAAGTAACGACGAACTGGCGCTGACTGGCAGGAGATCTCCGACTGAAGAAGGAACTGGTGATGAGCTGATAGCACACAGGTGTGGAAGGAGAAGAACCACCGGCGCCAAGTGGCCACTAGGTGGAGGTAGTGGACCGCGTAGCAGGACGCTGCGTGACAGTACCCCCCCCTCTACGGACGCCTCTCGGCGGACGCCCAACGCCAGCAGGATGACCTCGGTGGAAGTCCCGGACGAGCGAGGCATCCAGGATATTCTTCCGGGGAACCCAAGAGCGCTCCTCGGGACCGTACCCCTCCCAGTCGACGAGGTATTGAAGGCCCCGCCCGCGGCGCCGAACCTCCAGGAGGCGACGGACCGTCCACGCCGGATGGTTGTCAATAACCCGGGGTGGAGGTGGGGGCGGGGCAGGAGGAGACAGCGGGCTGGAGGAGACGGGCTTGACCTGGGACACATGGAAGGTCGGATGTATACGGAGGGATGGGGGTAGCCGGAGACGAACGGCACAGGGGTTGATGATAGCCTCAATCTCGAAAGGTCCAATGAACCGGGGGGAGATTTTGGGAGAGATTCCCTTCAAGGGTAGATCCTTCGCCCGAAGCCAAACCCTCTGGCCGGGGGCGTACAGGGGTGCAGGTAGGCGGCGCCTATTGGCCTGTAGTTGGGAGCGGGAGGATGCGCGGACCAGCGCAGCGCGAGTACGCTTCCAAGTACGCCGGCACCTGCGCATGTGGGCCTGGACAGACGGGACCGAAATCTCCTCCTCCAGCTCGGGGAACAGGGTTGGTTGATAACCAAGCGAGGCCATGAACGACTGCGCCCGGAATAAGACCGAAGGGCATGACCAGGTACTCAAAGTGACCCAAAGGAGTGTTGAACGCGGTCTTCCATTCATCTCCCTCCCGGATGCGAACCAAATGGTAAGCGTTGCGAAGATCTAGCTTCGTGAAGACCATGGCACCGTGGAGGGGGACGAAGGCGGAACTAATGAGGGGCAAGGGGTACCTGTTCTTCACCGTGATGTTGTTCAACCCCCGGTAGTCAATGCAGGGACGAAGTGTGCCATCCTTCTTCCCCACAAAGAAGAACCCTGCTCCAACCGGTGAAGAGGATGGGCGGATGATCCCTGCAGAAAGAGATTCCCCAATGTACTTCTCCATCGACTCACGCTCGGGCCGAGAGAGATTGAACAGACGACTCCCTGGGAGGGGAGCCCCTGAAAGGAGGTCAATGGGGCAGTCATAAGGGCGGTGGGGGGGCAGGGACAAGGCGTGGGACTTGCTAAACACCTCCCCGAGGTCGTGATATTCCTCCGGAACAGGGAATAGGTTAGGAGGCGTGGGGGCCGGCTCGAGCTCTGGTGCTCGAGGTGACTGAGCGGACCGTAAACACTGGGACATGCAGTGGGTACTCCAGGACATCACGCGACCTGTTCGCCAATCGATCCGGGGGTTGTGAGTCCTCAGCCAGGGGTAACCCAAAACGATCGGGGAGAAGGGGCTGGTAATCACCATAAAGGAAATGGACTCGTGGTGATTCCCGGAAACGAGAAGGTCTACCGGGACGGTACGGTGCTCCACCCGCGTGAGTGTCCTCCCGTCTAGTGCCTGGGTCTCGATGGGGGAATCCAGCGGAACCGTGTCGATCTTCCATCGCAGGACCAACTCCCGATCAATGAAACTCTCGTCGGCCCCAGAGTCCAGGAGGATAGAGAGCGGGAGGACCTGATCCTGCCACAGGAGGGCAGCCTCCAGGAGGGGACGGGAGACCGAGGGGTTACGGGAGCGGCTCGCCAGGATCCCTCGGCTTACTGGCAAGCCCGATCTTTTCCCGAAAGCGAGGGACAGCCTGACCGGAGGCGGCCCGAAAGACCACAGTAGAGGCAGGAACCGGAGCGCAAACGGCGTTCCCTCTCCGCGGGGGAGAGATTTGTGCGTCCGATCTGCATAGGCTCGGGGGAGTGTCCCCGCTCGCGGCGAGGTGGAGCGGAGAACGAAGCGGAAGGTCGAGGTGTTGCGTGCGGCTCGAACCCGTGCGAGACTGGGCGTGAACCTCTCTCCCTGCGGCGTTCGCTCAACCGGTTGTCGAGCCGAATAGAGAGAGCGATCAGCTCGTCCAGATCCGAGGGTCCCTCCCGGGAGGCAAGCTGGTCCTTGATCTCATCGGATAGCGCGTTCAGGAAAACCCCCTGCAGGGCCTCCCCGTTCCAGCCGCTCTCAGCTGCCAGGGTGCGGAATTCCACAGCGAAGGAGGCGACGCTTCGGGATCCCTGACGGAGATGTAGAAGGCGCTGAGACGCCTCCCTTCCCCGGACCGGGTGGTCGAAAACCATCCGCATCTCCGCGGTAAAGGCGGAATAGTCTCTACAAACCGCGGAACCACGTTCCCACACGGCAGTAGCCCAAGCGAGCGCCTCGCCTCGCAGGGAACCGATGAGGAAGGCGATCCGTGACCCGTCGGAGGGGTAGGTCAGAGGCTGTAGTTCGAAGACCAACGAACACTGGAGAAGGAAGGACCGGCAGGATCCCAGGTCCCCCGCATAGCGTTCTGGTGCAGGAATGTACGGCTCCCGGGGCGAAGCCGATGAACCCGGAACAGCGACGGATGGATCCGGCGAGGGGGCGCGCAGTGACTGTATAGCCACGGCCATCTCATGAAAGTTGGAGGTCATCTCCTTCAGGGTGTGTGCGTGCTGACCCAGGAGATGTCCTTGATGGGAGACACTCTGGCGGAGTGACTCTGCGTCCGCTGGGTCCATGTCTTGGCCAGTTCGTACTGTTAGGGGGTACGGAACGTGGAGACCCAAGCGCAGACACAGGCAGAGACGAGGTAAGGGGAACGGGGTTTATTGGAATGTAGACGAGTCGGACAGGCGGGGAGTCAGGAACCAGGAGGAGCGTCGGAACAGGCGGAGAGTCGGGAACCAGGAGGAGCGTCAGAACAGGCGGGGAATCAGGAACCAGGAGGAGCGTCAGAACAGGCGGGGGATCAGGAACCGGGAGGAGAGTCAGGCAAGCAGGAGTTCGGCGACCGGGAGTACTGAGAGAGGAGGGAGAGTGTTACCACGGGGACAGATTGCAGGAAAACTTGAGAATACTAGTAGGACCGATACTGACTGTGCAGAAGTAACGACGAACTGGCGCTGACTGGCAGGAGATCTCCGACTGAAGAAGGAACTGGTGATGAGCTGATAGCACACAGGTGTGGAAGGAGAAGAACCACCGGCGCCAAGTGGCCACTAGGTGGAGGTAGTGGACCGCGTAGCAGGACGCTGCGTGACACTTAATGTATGCACTTATTGTATGTTTAACGTCCTTCCACTTAAAAATAGTACTCAGCATCCATCCCGGTATCACGCCAAAGCGTGAAATAGATACGTTGGTCCACCTCGCAAGGCGTGTTCAGTGTCACGCTTTGCCTAGTCTGGCTGAACGGAAGTGGACAGCGTCTATTGCCTACCGTCGGATTTCACCGCTACTCCTCCCCTTCCGGTTGCTGGCGTTCCCGTATTGTGCTCCCCCTCAAACTCGGAAACTTGCGCATCGTTTCACTCTGACAGCGGCATGCGCGTTTGACATTGATTTAACCAATGAACCGATCCGTTCCACTTCACAATAGCACCTACGGTATTTGTTTAAGAGTGTTCGACAAGAACCACATATAAATGTTAAAACGTCAGCCGTTTTTATAGGTCCCGTGAGCTCCTCAAGGGCCAAAGGCTACTGAAGATTATGCAAGGACAAAGTATATTTCTCGCTAGAAATGTCATTAGAAACACGTTTAATGGTGAATCTGTCCTAAAATATTGGATTTCCTATTCAGATAGTAAAGATTAATATAGGCTACGTAACAATTTCACAAAATGCTTGGAGAACGTCTCGCCCCCTGTTGGTGCTATTCCTCCATTCATTTAGATGAGCGGAAGAAAGCGTGTACTCCTCACGCTTTGGTCAGGCAAAGCGTGACACTGAACAATCCTTGCGTGGTGGACCAACGTATCTATTTAACGCTTTGGCGTGATACTGGGTTGCAGCATCATGTAGGGTCTTCTCCTTCCGATCTTTGCTGAATAAGGGGAATGGGTTAACCTAGTGATTTTAAGTGCTTAGCACTTGTTTCTATGAACATCCTTTCTGTACCGACAGCGATATATTGTTGTTTCTCTTTCTTCTGACAAATGTTCTTATTGTGAGTCGCTTTGGATCAAACCGTCTGCTGAACGCCATGAATGTACACGTAAGGCCAAATGAAAAACGCGATCCGACAGGCTCAGCATCTGAGAAAGCTTGAAGCTCTCTGCTGGATCAAAGGTAAAATGACTTTGATTGTATTCTCGGTTCTAATCTGTGTAAGATTAGGTCTCTCGGCGTGGCAACGATGACGGCATCATCAGGAGCAGCTGTTTCACAATAGAGGGTGTGACGATGAGTCAGAAACTCAGCCTCTAAGCCTCACACACACATGCATAGGTACATACACACATACATACACATACACACACACATATAGAAACATGCACATTAGCACGCACGCACATACATACACATGACTAGCCACGTGCAGGTTTGTGTGTGTGTGTGTGTGTGTTGTGGGGGAGGGGTGTGCATGTCTGCCGGCTTGCTGTGTGTGTATGTGTGTGTGTGTGTGTGTGCATGTGTGTGTGTGTATGTGTGTGTGTGTGTGTGTGTGTGTCTGTGTGTGTGTGTGTGTGTGTGTGTGTGTGTGTGTGTGTGTGTGTGTGTGTGTGTGTGTGTGTGTGTGTGTGTGTGTGTGTGTGTGTGTGTGTGTGTGTGTGTGTGCATGTGTGCACACTTGTGTGAGTGCATGCGTGCGTGTATGGGTGCCTGTGTATGTGTGTGCATGTCTGCGTCTGTGTGTGTGTGCGTCTGTGTGCTGGCCTTGCAGACGCAGCCTAGACTTAAGGATTTCACTTCCTCATGGAACATACCGGAATATTCCGTCTCTAATGGGCTGGGTATTTCATTTCCTCAATACAAGGGCTTTCCTTTGACCTCTTCCTCATAAACAAATCATCCTTCATCCCAAAACCCTCTGAGCGGTTAAAAACATTTAACCTGAATCGTCTGCCCTGCTGGTTATGAGTTCAAGTCATGAGTTGGCTTAGTTCTGGTGGGAGATGGGTTTTACTGGTAACCACAAGGTCGCTAGTTCGATCCCCAGCTCCTCCTAGCTGAGTGTCGAGGTGTCCATGATGCAAACCGGTCAGGTAAGTTTATGGAACCCACATTGTAAATTCATAAGGAGATAGAGAGGGACACAACACAACATGTTTACCTGTTAACCTTTCTGGTTGATGAGGAAGCCTTCTCAAGGCTAAAGCCCTAAGCAGACGTTAATTCAATATTGAGCGTTGAAATGTTTGTCTTTTTTTGGAGAATCTTCATAGAATTGAATATAATCATTTTTATCGTCATTCCATGCAGTACAGCGAAAATGAAAGTCATCCAGACCTTGGATTTATTTATAAGACAGGTTAAAAAAGATAAGCATAACAAATAAAAATCAAATATACAAATAACAAGTATAGTTGAAATATTTAGATTAATAACAAAAGCAGCAGAGGTAAACAGCATTGCAGAGTAGTGTTTTTATCTTAAACAGGCCAGCAGCGATTTAGCATGATGCAAAACTAAATCTGTTTAGAATTGGATTGGGACTAAAATCCCCTTTGGGAAATTTGTTTTAAAAAATTGAATCAGAGCATTTTCGAGAATCCGTGGAAAAAAAAATCCCAGAACTTGTAAACCATAAGTTTTACTGCTATTCCTTGGAGATGTATCAACACAAGACCTGGACGAAAGATAACCCTCATAAGTCATAAGTAACTGCATATTTTCTTATATACTGTGATTCATTAAACATTTGTCAAGTATTTTACATGTTTCTATTGTTTGTTTGTATTGTTAATTAAATTGATCATATACCAGATGAGAGACTCAGACAGACGGACAAACGGACAGACCGACGGACAGACGGACAGACGGACAGACAGACAGACAGACAGACAGACAGACAGACAGACAGACAGACAGACAGACAGACAGACAGACAGACAGACAGACAGACAGACAGACAGACAGACAGACAGACAGACAGACAGACAGACAGACTCACCTTGTCTGAGTGTGATTGGACTCTGGGGCTGGGGGAGGATGCACACCTATTGCTCGTTGACCAATCCGTCATCACACACACTTTGGGAGAGATCTCCTCCCAAGATACTTTATTTTAGTCACTTTACTTTACTTGGCTCTAGTTACGATTGGCTCTAGTTTAATATACAATAATGTGTTATTACATTCTGCTGTTGGTTAGACACATGTTAAAAGGTAAATCTATAATTACAATATTTATGTTTAAATGTTTTGTATTTTGTGTATTTCATATGTTATGTGTCGATTTGTTAGTCATGTTTATTACATTTATATTTGCATGGATGCTTCCGGCTTGAGTTGCGCAACTCCATAAGTTAATGGCACTTGACAAATCAGTCATCTGCGTCTCTAAGTTCACAGCCCTGGGCGGAACTTATGCTACGCTGTCCAGCATATGTCATATGGTGGATATTCACATCTGCATACTTCTTTCTAAAGACATGGATTGTGCCTGGGGCAAGGATTTGGGTTCTTTTAAAAGTTGATTGGTTTGAACTTAAGTCTCTCCCCCCTCCCCTTTGCCCCTTGAGTCTTTTAATTAATACAGGCACCTAGTTCTGTCACAAAAGTATGAATATATTTTATTTTATTTTTGTGATAATTTTTTTTTGTATTTTATAATTCATACTGAAAAGAGTTACAAATAAGACAACATACAATATTCAACCACTTCTCATTCTTCCCCGCCCCCAACCTACCCAGCCCCAGATCTTGCCCCTCACAAAGGGAAATTCATTTATTTCAGCAGCTCAACAAAGTTGTTGAATCTATGTAAAAAATAAGAAAAATAAATAAATTAATAAATAAAATATCAATAATAATAATAATAACAATAATAATAATATAATAGATATAAAATAAAAGGAAACAACAAATAATTTGGGATGAAAGATGAAAAAGAAGTGAGTAAGCAGTAAATGAGTATGGATAGTTGACCAAAGTATGGAAGTAGTTCTCTTAACTTGGTTCTTACAAATTTTAGATAAAATGCATCGTATCAACGTTTTGGCCATTTTCTTGTGAGATGAGGGCATGACCATTTAAGGATTAGATCCGGTAAAATATGGGTTTCATTATGACAAACTTTGAAAAAAATGGATTGTATAACTCAATGAATGCTGGCCAACAGACATTAGCCCTTTTACATGCAGCCTGTTAAACAAAACCATTTGGTCACATAACACAAGGTTTATCTGATGAGCAACAGTCTTTTGTCTAGACCAAAGCAACAGAAAAAGTCTGCCTTAGGGAAGTTTGACTGGAAGTCATGGGATGGAGAGTATGAATATTACTGTCAGAAGAACGCACTGTTTTCCGTCCCAAAGGCATCGGAGGGAGACATAATCCTTTTCAATCAAAGTTCTCTTTGTCGTAAGAGTCATTCGATTTCTTATATAATCTGTGTGTGTGTACGTGTGTGTGTGTGTGTCTGTGTGTGTCTGTGTGTGCGTGTGTTAATTTATTAACGTCTAATTAGGCCATTCAATGGTACAGTATGGATGGATGCACACACACACTCACTCACACACACACACACACACACACACACACACACACACACACACACACACACACGCGCGCACACACACACACACACACACACACACACACACACACACACACACACACACACACACACACACACACACACACACACACACACACACGCACATGGCTATATTAATCAACAGCACTTACATCTGACCAAGGCTATTCTTTTTGTGATAGGGTATTCTTAATAGTTTGTAAATCCTAGTAGGCTAAATTCACAGCATGTTTTAGGCTATTGTATTTGCTTTAGCCCTCTGCTAAAACATTGATAATATACATTTTCTACCATTCTTTTTTTACTTTGCCTCAATATTCTTTTACTTATTTATTTGATTTTATCATTTCAACAATGCATTTTTTTACCTTTACCTTTGTTTTTTCTTTTACTCATCTATTTTATTTTATACGACAATGTTTCTATGTGAAGCACTTTTGAGTCTGCCTCGTGTATGAAAAGTGCTTTATAAATAAAGTTTCCTTGCCTCAGTCCTAGTAAATCCACAGCATTCAAGCATTTTTCAAGCATGGCTACAGTTCAGTACCGTACTCTTTTTATGGTAAGCTGTTGTAAAGAGATTGCTAAATCCTATTAGTACTCATGCTCTTAATTAGCTCTCTCTCCGTAAACGGAGGGAGGGAGGGGGTAATCTGATTAAGCATGCGATAGCCAAGGTCCAGTACGCGCCTGTGTTTTTCGTAGGCGGAATCCGGGAGCAGCCCCGCCTCCAGCTCTAGGATTGGACAGGCAGCCCATCAGTCTAAATTTGCACACTGATGGTGTGTTCCTCAATCCTCGGACACCAGACATCTGAGTCGAAAGTCGCAGATCTCCCAGCTTTCTTGCGGCATTTCCCGAAGGCACGCCCCCTTTTTGTCTTCATCTTTCGGAAATCTGAGAGTAGACTGATGGTGCGTTTTAGTATTCTCTGCGAACCGACTCGGACCTCAGGTGTGACGTCACGCCCACACTTGGACGTCACCCGGAAAGCTGTTGTCGCGGTAGCGTTGGCAGAGTACCAGGCGCTCCAAAATAAGTAGGCTATAGGCCATAAGCAGAGATACGGACGCAGAAAGGTATTGCAATAATACGAGTGATCGAGTACGGTATAGCTTTCCGGGTGACTTGAGTACGGTACAGGGCAACTTTGCCTAGTGTGAGTGCGCCCTAAGCTACCAACATAAACAAAGAGGAGCTAGGAAAGGAAATTAACTACGTGTTTAAGTTCAGAAGGGGCAAACGTTTGGCTACACACAGCACTACAAAAGTCGTCAGGATTGAAAAAAATATTTTTCGCAAATCTGTACGCTGTATCACATCATGAGCTGGCTGTTCTCAATTCACAACACGCATTCCATCAAAACTAGCCTACATCAGGCAATCTGACCAAAACCCATGCACTTACTTCACACAGTGTGTCTTTTAACAATTTATTTTTTCTACCATTCGTAGTGTTGATCTGCAGAGTAATAGTTTGCTAAGATGATGACGTCGCTTAGCAACCGAATACGCTGGGGTTGATAAGTTAGCGGACTACTTGCGGAGTGGTACCAAAGTCGTGAATCAGAGGCAAAAAATTCACTTTCCTTGACAGCGGTCAGTTATACAAAATGAATTGTCAGCTGGTCACACCCGGGAAGGATGCAACATAAATGAGCGGGTCAGAGTAGGGTTCACCATGAACAAACAATGGTTCATTTCGTATTCCCAGAACAAATGATTAACAAAAACCACAAATGCGCAAAACGTCTGCGCCAAATCAAAACAGACAGAATACGAACACAACCAAACAAAATGAGCTACGGTAGCCGCCTTCCAACAAAGGTACAGGACGAACTAGCCGTCAGGTGGGTGTGGCCCTGCTGCCCCCCCCCCCCATCAGCCCCACACCCCTGATTGAAGCAAGAACATCACAGGCATTAGGACAAACCAAGGCCTGAGAGCCGTCACACCCTGCCCCTAAAAAGACGGAAACCCCAGGTTTCCGCTGGTCCTACCCACAACCCAAAAGTTAATACAATGATTATTCAGAAACCTAACACCCAAAAGTATAGTCAATAAACTATTTGAAGTTCTAGACAAAACCTACATCGAATACCAAAATATATCCCATTCAACTTTGGGAAGGCCCTTGCAAGTGAATGGAGCACAGCATTGAGAAGAGCAGTGTAATAATCCATAATAATTTAACTCCAATTTTCAAGTGGTGGGTACAAAATGCATCTTGAAGAAAACTGGTAGGTACTCGTCCCCAGCGGAATTGATCAATCGATCCATCGATCCATCGATCCATCTATCGATCGATCGATCCATCCATCCATCCATCCATCCATCCATCCATCCATCCATCCATCCATCCATCCATCCATCCATCCATCCATCCATCCATCCATCCATCCATCCATCCATCCATCCATCCATCCATCCAACCATCCATCCATCCATCCATCCATCCATCCATCCATCCATCCATCCATCCATCCATCCATCCATCCATCCATACATCAATCCATCCATCCATCCATTTTTTTTTCTCGTTGCAATTACATTTTAGGATTTTTTTAAATATATATATATTAGAGCTGTCAAGCGATTAAAATATTTAATCGTGATTAATCGCAGTAACGTCATAGTTAACTCACGATTAATCGCGATTAATCGTAAATTATTTTTCTATGCTAAATATCCCTTGATTTCTTTGTCCCATAATTCTTCTCATTTTAATTCTCTTATCAACATGGTGAAGTGCATCGGCTTGCCTTGTGCAAATGATTTTTTATTGATAACAACATTGGCATATACTGATCAAAACAGGACGATATAAAAAAAGAGTGCAATTAAACGACTGCTTTGAACAAATGTCATTTGAACATAGCAGTCAGGCTACTGCTTCTTTGTTTTGAGCCAAAGAAAAAAAAAAAAAAAAGTTTTTTTTTTTAAATAAAAGAATTGCGTTAATCGCGCGATACATTTTTTAACGCCGTTAAAATTGGTTTGCGTTAACGTCGTTAATAACGCGTTTAACTGACAGCTCTAATATATATATATTGGAGGGGAATCGCTGTCGAAGCACTTTATCCAACAAGCAAAACCGTCTCTGCAATATTGCCAAAGTGTATCGGAGTTCACTCTATGGCTGTCTGTACTAAAAGCATACGGCTCCTTTAAATGCGTCTTCAAAATTGAATTGTACGTCATGAGCGGCTTGAGCGACAAAAGCGAAAATAAATATTTGCAGCGATTTTTTATGAGCGACCAAAGCGTCTTTGCAGCGCAATTCGCTTTTGGTGTGAACGCACAGTAAGGTTTAATTTCTGGGACAAACCCATCCAGGATTTTTCCCAGAGACAGGAGGAGAAATTATTCTTTCCACCTTTCCTCCATAGCTTTACAAACACAAGTAATTAGAATGAATGTAAGACAATATCTTGTTACAACATGACAAGATGTCGTCGCCCTCCTCCCCACCACGGCGAACACTTTCTCCGCTCCCAGTCCCGTAAAGATAACACATAGGCTATAGGCTATATCGTCTTATTTCTACATTCAGCAGCAAAGCCAGTGTGTAGGCCAACATGCACATATTTACATGCTTACAGGTCAAAAGACGCAATATAAAGCATATATGTAAGATTACGCAGTTAAAAACATGTTTTAAAGAAAATACTCAGCTAAAAAGGTGGCAGAAATTAATGGATGCCCACGCAGGAACTTGAATTGTTGGGATCCGCATGCGCATAATCACTAGGTAGCAGAATTTGATGGGTAGCATAAATTGGCAGAGCACCGGTATAAAAAGATAAGGCTTCACCAGCGGGGGACGTCGGAGCGCGTGTCGCGTCTCCTTGGAGCTGAGATAGGGGCGGGGCTTAGATAGGGGCGGGGCGGGTGGGCGATGGAGGGGAGGGGCGAAGCTGTGGCTGTGGACATGAAGGATTTAGCGCTCAGACGAGCACCGCCGAGCTCGCGTGGACAGCTTTCCAACGCAACGACCCCCCCCCCCCCCACACACACACACACACACACACACACACATAGCGAACCACGCGACTGTAGCGAGCGGAAGAGTTTAAAGTACATCAAGCTCGTGGTTGGAGGAATCCCTTGTTTTCCCGGGAAGCTGCGCTCGCAGCCTCACGGGGCTGAAGTTTTGGAACAGCTCACGCGTTTCTTCCACGCGACAGGTACGTCCGTGTCCTCTTCATCCTCGCGCTGTTGTTGTCACGTAACTTAACTTTAACACGATTTGAAGACGCTATTTTCTTTTTTCGTGTGTTCCTGAGTTTGAAAAAAGGCATGCAACCTGTTGAACGTTGCCAACGTTACGCGCGTGAGCCAGTTTACCTGAGCGGGAGCGCGTGCGATGCTGTGTGTCTCGCGCCAGCTGATTCCAAGCTCATCGTCGTGTGCGATGCAGCAGGGGCGCGCGGACAGTTTTGGGGGCTACCAGCTGAGTCCGCTTCAGCCGCCCCTACATAAGCATCATAAAAACAATTTATGAGGCTTATGTACAATTCAAAACAAACAATTTATTCTATGTATTTTTTATAGGGTTGTATGCTCGGGTTGTATATACTTGAAATCCCTTCTTCTTGTCTTTTTCATTACACATTTACAAAACTGTTTCATATTCCATCTAGAATAACTGACGCATTAAACCTGAAAGAGTAACACTCATAATTTGATGGTTTCACGTTGCAAAAAAAAAAACATGTTGACATTTGACATATTTTGCATAAAAATGAGTATTTCGTTGAATGATTATCATTTAAAACGTGCTCACCCCCTCCCTTGTTATTTGGTTATCCTTAATTACAGCATGTTAATTACAGCATGTTATCAGCATTACATCATGCTGATAACATGCTGATTACTTGTTGATAACATGGTTTTATCACCCATCACAAGCGATTACTCAGCCCTATCACGCATGATAGTGAATAGCAAGAGAAATATCTAAATGACTTTCTAATCAACGAACACTAAAACAAATATTATTTTTCACTGTGCCAGCTTCCCTCGTAAAATGAGATTGCGAACTGAGTTCACCTTTTAAACTCACGTGGGAGTTTAAGAAAATGGAGCCAACTTTATTAGTCGTTGATACAATAAAGCATTGGATAACACACACTGGCCCGGTCAGTCCTCTGCTTGGATGGGAGGTGGTTGGTTAATAGCCCGACTCCAACGGTAAAGGTTGGATTTCCTCAGGGAATTTTGAAAAGCAGCCAAATGCTGATACCAAGTTCAGAGTTCATCTAGACTCTGCATAGCAACCCTCTCCCCCCCCCCCTTATACTTATTGTATGTTTGTGCGTCCTGCACTTAATGTACGCACTTATTGTATGTTGTACGTCCTGGCACTTAATGTATGCACTTATTGTATGTTTGTATGTCCTGGCACTTAATGTATACACATATTGTGTGTCATACTTTGTTATAGTACTTATCCTAGCTATTTTTGTT
>NC_082388.1:6408479-6421069 GCF_031168955.1 Gadus macrocephalus
GGCCCCCAAAATGCCCCAATGCATATATTTTGTCCCCATATTTATAATTTTTATAAAAATCTCTTCACAATAGTAGCATCGGGATGTCTAATTACTCATGTTTTGACGATCTTTCCGTGTGCACCCCCCTTCAGTCTGCACTACATGTTCCATGTAGTGTGCACAATGAAGTCAAATTCAAAACAGTAAGCGGTAAGAGAGAGAGAGAGAGAAATCGAGTGAGACATAAATCGAGTGAAACATGAAGCGATCGTACGAAAGCGGGTCACATAAAAAGAAGAAGAAAGACCAAAGGCAGGACTTTCTTTCAAAGCTACCAAAGCTATCCAGCTTTTTTTACAGCCACCGCAGTGTCAGCGGGACCGTCGGAGGATCAAGAGCAGCCGTCAACGTCGTTTGCTGTCACGTTACTGCTCCTTTCATTCCAAGTGGCTCTGGCTCAGCTAGCAGCGATGCTAATGACGTGTGTCAACAAACTGACGGAGATGATGCACAACTGGTAGTGAATATTTCTCACTCTCCTTCTTCCACTTCGGTTATTGAAATTGATGACAATAACGATAACAATGACTGCGAGACACACATTCTTGTGGATGACCCAGCACTCTGGCCCAAGCTGCTGTGTCTTGGGCAGGTGCACACATATTCTTGTGGATGACCCAGCACTCTGGCCCAAGGGCCGCAGATTCACAAAAGCATACTATTACATAGTAATGGAAAATGGTGAGAGGGTGAACAGGTCTTGGTTAGTCTACAGTGAAAGTGCAGACCGTGTTTTTTGCTTTTGTTGTTGCCTTTTTGGAAAACAAAAACAACTGAGTGAGGAAGGATTTAAAGACTGGAATAACCTTGCAATGCATCTAATCAACAATGAAAGGTCTGAAGAGCACAGGAAAAATGCAGCTATCAGTAGGTTTCCAGTAGTGGTTTCCAGTAGGTCACAGCAGATAGCTGCTGTGACCTACTGGAAACCCTCAGGTAAATGATGACATGAGGTTAACAGTCAGTGTAATGTGTCAACATAACAAATCTTATTGTTTTGTATGTTATTCTCAATTTTTAAATAGATAATTAACATTTGCATGAAAGAAGGATAGTGACTTTTGTTCATCCCTTGTATGGAGTATCTCATTATGCCATATATTATGCGATATAAGGTACATTAGACCGGTAGATGCAGGGGCCCCCAAATGACTGTTCGCCTGGAGCCCCCAAAGGGCTAAGTTCGCCACTGGGTGAGAACTGTGTTGTGCTGATCTGTCTCTGTGTGTGTGTGTATTCGTAATTTTTTCGTCTTCATGTGGGTGTTTTTTTGTGCATTTGTGTGTGTGTGTGTGTTTGTGTGTGTGTCATTTTTCCATCTTTTTGTGTGTGTTTGTGTGTACTTGTGCATTTGTTTCTGTCTTCGTTATGTGCGTGCGTCTCTGTGTGTGTGTGTGTGTGTGTGTGTGTGTGTGTGTGTGTGTGTGTGTGTGTGTGTGTGTGTGTGTGTGTGTGTGTGTGTGTGTGTGTGTGTGTGTGTGTGTGTGTGTGTGTGTGTGTGGTTGTGTGTCTGAGAATGTCTGTAGGGACCCTATTGTAATAGTTAGTAATAATATCATTATTTTCCTGAATTTTTGGGTCCAAAAGTTATAAAATTAGTAATGGAATCAAAAGATGGGCAAGAATAAAACATAGGTGGCGCTATGACAAGACCTCAAAGTTCAGCATTTCAACATGCTGGCATTACCACTAGGAAGGAGAAATTTGCATTCAACTTGTTATGTATGCACCATTTGTCATGATGAACAACATTCACATTGCAACCCATACGGTTAGACCATCTGGATATAGTGCACTGACCACAACTTGACCAAACACCCACACATTAACTGCTTTGTTGTTGAAAGTGGGAAATGCTGTAAACTTGGCACACATGTACAAAGTGACTATATATATATATACTATATGGTGTTAAATTCATAGCAATAAGGCGAAAAACAGATATACATTTTAAAGTGAAATACATGCATATGTATACAGCTCTACAACACGTTTAAACAGCTATAACATTGCATCCAAAACACGTTTGCTCAGCTGTTGAATTCGACTCTTAAGAGGAGATTCCATAGTATACCCATGCCAAATTTGAAGGCTATACCTGAAAAAAACAACAACAACAACATTTGTCTGAAGTTCTCCCTTCTGAACCACGGCCTTTCTCCAATGCAGGCTGGGCCTTAAAGCGGTACACACGTAATTCGCTAACATCCGTTTGACATTGGATTTTAACACAGTTAGAAACATGTTTGGTGATTGTTTAGTTTTTAAATCACACGGGAGGAATCTATTTCTCAAAACATACTCTAATCTGCCCATGGCAGTCTACGGTCACACTGTCTGTCATAAGGTCATACTCTTGGTCATACTGTCATTCTGTCGGTCATACCGTCATACTCTTGGTCAAACAGTCAAACAGTCAGTCAGTAGGACAACGTCATGGTTGCTTGCAACTATATTTATTATTATTATTATTATTATTATTATATATATTTTTTTATTATAATTTTATTTCGTTTGACAGTAGATTTTTTGACACAGTATGCTTCAGAAACATGGTTTGTGAATGTTTAGTTTTTAAAGCATATCAATGCCATATTACCATACCGACTAAGCTCACCATACCTCCACGTACATAATGTTGATATCCAGTTTTTGCGTGGATTTTAGGATTAACGTCCTGGCGCATTGCTAGGACAACGGGATCATATGCTCTGACGCGTTGACGTTGCTCTGCTCTAGCCCTAAAGCCTGAACCAGTACAAATGGATGGTAAAAGGACTGCATTTATACAGCGCTTCTATCCAAAGTGCTTTCCAGCAGTGCCTAACTTTCACACATTCATACACCCATTCACATTCCGACGGCCCAGGGCAAGCCAGCTCATCATGGAGAAGTTAGGGTGAGGTGCCTTGCTCATGGACAACTCGACACTAAGCTAGGAGGAGCCGGGGTTCGAACTATCAACCTTCCATCAGGGAGCAGTCAGGGTGAGGCGCCTTGCTCAGAGACACCTCGACACTCAGCTAGGAGGAGCCGGGGGTCGAGCTAGCAACCTTGCGGTAACATGCCAACCCGCTCTACAGCCTGAGCTCACAGGGGGAGAATCTCAACAGGTTGTCGAGTTCAGTTTTAATTCCCAACAGGATTACGTTTGGCTTTAATTACGAATGCGGACAGACTCTTTCATCTCGTTTGTGCTTTGTACCGATAAAGAAAAAGAACCAGCGTGGGAAGTATGAGATTTGTTAATCCAGTTCATTAGATTAGATTTAGATGATCAAATCTCTTCATCAGGCGAAGGCCAGACGTTATTTATTCATTTCCTGGAGGAGAGTGTGACACAGAATTTGTGAGTATGTGTGTGTGTGTGTGTGTGTATGTGTGTGTGTGTGTGTGTTCACCTGTATGAGTGTGTACATGTGTGTGTGTGTTTATGTGTGTGTATGTGTTCACCTGTGTGTGTGTGTGTGTGTGTGTGTGTGTGTGTGTGTGTGTGTGTGTGTGTGTGTGTGTGTGTGTGTGTGTGTGTGTGTTCAACTGTGTGTGTGTGTGTGTGTGTGTGTGAGTGCTTGCTTGTGTGTGTGGGTGTGTGGGTGCTTGCGTGTGTGTGTGTGTGTGTGTTCACCTGTGTGTGTGTGTGTGTGTGTTTGTGTGTGTGTGTGTGTTTGTGTGTATGTGTGGGACACGCATTTCGTTGAATATACACAAATATGCGTTCGGAAACCTAACTAACATACAAAGCTTCAAATGATGTATTCGTGGCCAGCCCTACTGTCGTTTATCGGATATTTCAGTTCAGACAAACACAAACTCACTCACTTTGTTGGTGCAACAAACCAAACGCAGAAAAAGAAGATTAAATCATTTGAAACAAAAGATTTGTTCCACAGAAGATGAGGAAGGTAGGAACAGTTAGTCAGTTAAGGAAAACGAATAGTGCTATTATGTTAAATGTATTCTGTATGTCGTTTTTCAAGTATTTTTCATCATTCTTGTGATTGTGATGCAAACCAACTGAACCCATTTCTTGAATCTTGAATCATTTGGACAGAAACACACACGCACACACACACACACACACACACACACACACACACACACACACACACACACACACACACACACACACACACACACACACGCACACACTATGACCATAATACGGCAATATTTTCCAGTATATATAACACATTGGATTGCAGTGTTATATATACTGTATGACAGATTAGCTAAATGAGAGGATTATGTACCAGATATATTTAGATCAGCTTGTACAAAGTTCAACATTCTCATGCTGCGTCATACAGACCTGACAACTAAAATAACTAAAATGTAATAGTAACAGTGGCGGTGGGTCAATAGAGGGCGTTAGGACGCCGCCCCTCCGTGAAATATTCACTTGATTATGAATCATAAATGCGTCTAAACTTCAATGATTTGCGCTAGGCTAGTTATTGGTCATTCAAAATAAAGCCCTCCTCCAAGTCAGGGGCCCCTTCCACGTTGAAGTCAATGTAAGCTTGCAAACCTTTTGCTGTCTATCAGAGCAGAGACGGCTTTTCCTTTGCCCAAAAAAATTCGCCCTCGGGTCGCACTAGTGTCGCACTAGTGTGCGCCACAGGCCAATGGTATCGCTTTTCTTTTTTGTTATCCCCACATGATTGGACCATTCAGCGAATCAATCAAATAGGCTACCTCCCTCAGCAGCATTTGTGCAACACAACTACATGTAGAGAAGAGATAGATCGCTAACTAGCAGAGATTTGTAAGCACTTTCCACCCATTTCAGTAGCGGAATTGGACTCCCCAAGCAATGTTATACTAAAAAGGAGCAAGTAAGTTTCATATAAATTTAGTCTTTCGCATGTAAATAAAATGAAGCAACTCTCCCATATTTTGCATTTGAAGTAGACGGACTCACAAAAAATGGACGCTATAGGACAGTGATCATGATTTGTCTCAATATTAGAATAACAACAATGGGTCAAATAGCAATGGCTGGTGGAATGGCCATAAAGTAGGTCAGTATGCAGTGTAAGGAATGAATCTGAACTTATAGTAGGAAATAGGTAATAGGTAGTGGCCATCCCCACAATGCACCAGAATACAGGAAATCAAATCTATCAAATTCAAAAAAGCCTTTTTTTTTTTTTACTACTGCGCCCCACCAACATTTATAACCAACAGACGCCACTGAAGAGCACATGGCATATTTTACATCAGGCTATTTTTATTTTTATTATAATTGAATTTTTTTTTAAATCTTTTTTCAGTTTTATTTAAATTATTGCTGAGCTCTTGATTCTTAGAAGGCGATGCAACCTGCTGAAAGAGCGGCGATTAAAAGTGATTGATGCATGTTCAAAATTTACACAGACACTATAGTTAATTTATTGTTTCATTTCTTATGAAATCTTTCTTTACACAGGGACTCTTATTGAGATTCAAATCAATCAAGTTGATTCACTAAGGGTCACTGCGGTTGCCATGACGATACCGAACAGACCAATGACGCGGGTTCTAACCCCAGTCCCTCTCCTCGTGTTCCTCCACACACTCAGACCCACACACACACACACACACACACACACACACACACACACACACACACACACACACACACGTCACATGACCGTGTGAATCAGCCTCAAGACATGTGTGTGTGTGTGTGTGTGTGTGTGTGTGTGTGTGTGTGTGTGTGTGTGTGCCCATGTGTGTGTGTGTGGGTGTGCTAGGCGTTGATCTGTGTGTGTTAGTGCATACCCGCGCGTGCGCATGTTTGTGTGTGTGGGCACGTACGCGTGTGTGTCTGTGTGTGTTGGGGGTTGATCTGTGTGTGTGTGTGTGTGTGCGTACCCGTGAGTGTGCGTGCAGGTGTGTGTTAGTGTGCCCGTGTGTCTGTGTGTGTGTGTTAGGGGTTGATCTGTGCGTGTGTGCGTGCCTGTGTGTGCGTGCGTGCGTTCGTGTGTGCCTGTGTGTGTGTGTGTGTGTGTTAGTGGTTAATCCATGTCACAGGCGTGCACACCTTTTGATACAACGCTATCCACGGTCGGTGACAGATGATCTCTTTGATCCCGATGACGCCATCAGGAAAAACAAATCAACCAATCACAGTGAAGCGCCGTCAAACCCTGACCGTCACGGACCGGTGTGACCTTCTCCGGAAGTTTCCGACCGTATTAACGGTACTCCGAGTCTTCAGAAGAGTGATCTGACTTTTTCTCCATTTGTTTACAGAGGAGTGTGTTTCTTTTGTGCGTTAGCCTTCAGTGACAATAATACGTTGTGAGAGGCCTTTAGTTACATCAGCATGCCCTTTACAATGCTCAGGAGCTGTGTGTGTGTGTGTGTGTGTGTGTGTGTGTGTGTGTGTGTGTGTGTTTGTGTGAATTCATGTTTGTGCGTTGGTGTATCTGTGTGTATTCATGTTTGTGTGTGTGTATGTGTGTGTGTGTATGTGTGTGTGTGTATGTGTGTGTGTGTTCTTGCAGGAAGGCAGCAGACTAGGATTTGTGTGTGTGTATTTATGTGTGTGTGTGATATCTGTGTGTATTCATATGTGTGTGTGTGTGTGTGTGTGTGTGTGTGTGTGTGTGTGTGTGTGTGTGTGTGTGTGTGTGTGTGTGTGTGTGTGTGTGTTCCTGCAGCAGACTGTAGGATGAGGCTGCTGCTGGTGTTCCTCATTCAGCTGGTGGGCGTGGCCTGCAGGAGGCCCCATCCACAAGTCAGCTCCGACACACACACAAAGGCTACAGGTGAGTCACTCTTTGTGTGTGTGCGTGTATGTATGTGTGTGTGTGTGTGTGTGTGTGTGTGTGTGTCTATGTGTGTGTGTGTGTGTGTGTTTGTCTATCTGCGTTTGTGTGTGTGTTTGTCTGTGTGTATGTGTGTGTTTATCAGTGTGTGTGTGTGTGTGTGTCGGTGTCTATCTGTGTGTGTGTGTGTGTGTGTGTGTGTGTGTCTGTCTGTGTTTGTGTGCGTGTCTATTTGTGTGTTTGTGTGGGTGTATTATTGTGTGTGTATGCCTCTCTGTATGTGTGTTTGTCTGTGTGTGTTTGTCTATCTGTGTCTGTGTGTATATCTGTGTGCATGTTCGTGTGTGTGTATGTGTGTTGTTTCCTCCCTGAATGTACAAAACGTGAACCAAAAAATACAAAATATTAACGTAACGAAAAAAGAAATCCATGGTGTGTAACCACCAGCATTCCGAATCCTATTGCCATTGCCATGGTGCGGTTGCCACAGCGGTGCGGTGTTACCCGACGACGCGATGGGATTCATGTTGTGTGTGTGACCTCATCGTTCTCGCCCCACACCCGTCCCGCGCAACACACACACACGTTTGTGCATTGAGTGTGTATTCAAAATCTATTTTATTAGGAATAACCGCTTGAGATGAACCCATCTCTTTTTGAAGGGCGGTCCTTAACAACAAAGTAGAATAACAACATATTAAGAACCTATTTCTTGTTAACAAAACAAAAAACAAACAAAAAAAAGACGTCACACCCAAACACATATATAGAATAGAATATCCTTTTAGTGTCATTGTACAGTGTGCATGAAATTGTAGCAGCATCCAAGGAAACACACAACATAAAAATAGTAAGTAAAAAATACAAGGCAGTACTGCATTGTACGCATAAAAAGAAATACACCAAACGTTTACAAACAGTAACTTTTGCTCATGCTAATTCATACAAGAAGGTGTGTAGATTGTGTGTTAGTTTGTTCCACATGCATTGTAAGTAGGGGTGTAACGGTACATGTATTTGTATTGAACCGTTTCGGTACGGGGTGCTCGGTTCGGTGCGGAAGCGTACCGAACGAGTTTCCATACGGACATATTAAGTAGAGGACCGCATGTGTGGAACATGCTGCGGCCGCACATGGACAGTTGCGCACACCGTAGCTGTGTTCGAAATCGTTCCCTATTAACTCACTCAATCACTATTCCTTATATAGTGTTCATGACATAGTGCACTATTTAGGGAACGAACAAACGAGAATTCGGACACTACGCTGAACATTTCTAAACGTCATTTGCGTCAGTAAATGCGCCGGGTATTTGTGTGACGCAGACAGATGCGCCCACATCTTGTAAACAAACCGGGCACTCACGAGGAAAGCTGGAGGTTGTATTGATGTTGAATGTTACATTTCCTTGTTCAAGTGTTTTTAAATTAATTTTGAATGTTAAATATTCTATTTAACATTCACGCAGACTGATGCGCCCACATCTGTGTTAAATCCCAAATAAATTGTTGACATTTCTAAACGAAAGCCGGAGACTCCATCATTAAATATATTCGTTTTCGCGGTTATTCAGCTTCTTCTTCTCCTCCGGAAAAACACGACCGCATTGCATTGTGGTATACGGGAGTAACATGTAGGGTACATCGTATGTACAATACACTCAAATTTTGGGTATTATTATCCTGCAGATAATGTGATAAGGAGATTTTTCTGGCAAAAAACATAAAGATTGAGTGAAAGTCATCAGGGCTAAAGATTGGGGGGGGAGTAAAAATTAATCTGAGCAACAACTTGAAACTGTTTAGTGTTGCAATTGTTCATTGCACATTAGATTGAGAAAAGATTTTTTTTCAAAAAAACAGTCTGAGCCAATGTTATTTATTTTTATTTCTACATTTCAGAATCTTTATATTTTTTTGCATAATTCTAGCTTTGTATTGTCTAATGTTCCTATTGTAAAAAGCACAAAAGTGTGTTATGAACAACTTGAAGCACATGTTATGAAGCACATTTATATTTAGCATTTTGATTTTTTACTGTACCGAAAATGAACCGAACCATGACCTCAAAACCGAGGTACGTACCGAACCGAGATTTTTGTGTACCGTTACACCCCTAATTGTAAGTAGGAAAAGTAGAATGCATTACACAGGGTTTAAAAAGTGCATGAAAGACTTTCAACAAAAGGTTTTAAAAAAAAATCATCAAAGACAACTTTTAACAATGCCCTAAAAGGATTGATAAAAGGCGTGAAAAAATTGTTAAAAATAAAATATTAAAAGATTTTTAACTGGATTAAAAATTATCTAGAAAATACATGAAAACAGGGTTTAAAAAGTGTCACAAGCCGACTGTGGTGGTTGTGGCAAAGAGGGGAGACGCACACAATTGACTGAGTTTGTTAACAAAAAGGTTTATTATAACCAAGTGAATATAACATAAGGTATGGCGTGTGTATTCAATCTAGTCAGTGATGTAAGTGTGTGTGTACGTAAAAGTGTATGGGTGTAGTGTTGTCAGGTGTAAACATGCCTAGGATACAACTAAACCAAAAGACCAAAGGAACCAACAATAAGTGATGCCTCCCAAAGGAGATCCACCCTCACGCTGGGCTCACACGTCTACTTAAATAAGCCCAGGTGTTGTCAATGAGATCGTTAGGCTCCCCTCGTTAGGGTCGTGACAAAAGGCATAAAAGAGTTTTAACAGCTGTCTTAAAAGAATAAATAAGGTCATGAAAACAGGGATGGAAAAATAATAAAATACTTTTAACAACTGGATTCAAAAGAATCGATAAAAAACAAGAAAACAGTGATTAAAAAAAGCATTAAAAGCCGTGTCACTTTGACATCGGCACTGCCTTTCCATTGCGCTTGGTCAGCATTCGCCCCTCTGGCCTACGAGTTAAGCACATTAACATATTAATTCACATCATACCAAACACTATTGAAAAACAAATAATTAAATCAGAAAAAGGTTAATAACAATATATGCACTGTATATATATTTTTTAACCAATAACATTTTGAAACGAATAAGAACAAATGCCGGTTTTTATTGAAATCGCTTTCTTCCATCGAATGACCATGTGTCTGTTCTGATTAGCCGACTGAAAACTGAATCATGGACAAACGAAGGAAAAATCAATGAATTCCTCTCTTACGGTTCAGTGATGGTTCGACCCCCCCCCCGCCCCCCACCCAAGAAAACCCCCGGGGCGAGACAGCCCATCTAATAACAGTCTTCCTCGGTCACGTGTTACGTAAGCTGGCTTTCGTGTGTGTTGATGGATGAGGGAGGGAGGGGGGGGGGGGGAGGGGGGGGGGGGGATGGGGGGAGGGAGTGGGGGGGGGGATGGGGGGAGGGAGTGGGGGGGGGGGGAGGAGGGAGGGGAATGGGGGGAGGGAGGAGGGAGGGGGATAAATCGAACAAAAAACGAACTGTTTTAATTCCATTGGACGGTTGGATGTCAGAGTTGAAGTGCTATCAGGTTGTCTGTTGGTCCCGCCTCAGTTAGTGTGAAGGCATTCTAGTACACACATACACACACATACATACACACACACACACACATAGACACGACACATGCACACACACACTTGGACCTACTCATGGGTTTGTATGAACACACACACACATACAAATGCACACGCACACAGATACACATACTGTACATGGATACGTGCACACGCATGGATGCACACACACACGGGCGCAGACACAGACACACACATGCATATACATAAACACACCCTCACATGTGGACATACACAGACCCACATACAAACACAAACCTCCACGCACACACACACATGCACACACGTGAACCCACACATGTCTATGTACAAACGCATACACACACACAGACATCATACACAAACACACACACACACACATACACACTCACACTCTATAACCTCAGGTCTGCTGAGGCCATTTCCATGAAATATTTCCGACTGACGTCAAACACAGGGGAACGCCTCAAGACATCCCAGAATACTTCCCTCCCCCCTCCTTAGACAAACAAACCACTGTCCCGGGAAACGCCACAAGACGCACCAATCAAATCGAGGAACAATTAACCTCTTTATAAGCGTTCGTTTTGTAACTCGATATTCATGACTGTTACTTCCTGCACTTCAGGAAGGGGTCAAATGAAGCACATGTCCGTCACATGACGAGTTTTATTTTTCTATTTTCAATTTGGTTTGTTTTACCCGCTAACAGTCCCACGCTTTTATTTTGGCAGCCGTTTGGAGTACTAGAGAGATGACTGCTGAGTGGTTGAAACTGAACTCATAATATTTTTTAAATAGGTTGAAATAAATGACTGGGCATCTCTTTTAAAAGCCACAGCCTCGTAAAATGACCATCGTAGCCATACACTGTAAATGCACATAAGCTTGTTTAAAGCAGAGAGAGAGAGAGAGAGAGAGAGAGAGAGAGAGAGAGAGAGAGAGAGAGAGAGGGAGAGGGAAGAGAGGAGGGAGAGAGAGAGAGAGAGAGAGAGAGAGAGGAGAGAGAGAGAGAGAGAGAGAGAGAGAGAGAGAGAGAGAGAGAGAGAGAGAGAGGAGAGAGAGAGGGGGAGAGAGAGAGAGAGAGTGCATAATGTACTCTTCCCAGAACCCGTCACCCGTTCTCTCTCCTGTAACTGAGTTCATTAAATCACATGCCTTCGGTACGCATGTTTCCACTTCGCATGAATACATTCACTTCAGGTCTGTTATCGTGTGTTGGCTTCTATTGTTGTGTGCATGTCTGCTAATGCCTCGGTTTTTTTAGTAAACCTTATCATAAGTGCGTTGATGCGAAGGAGTATTCGCTATGAATGTTGGCAATGCATCAAGGATAGTTTTACAAGAATTGACATGTTTTCCGGTCAATTCTCGAGTTGGCAGTTACCAAAAAAATGGCTGCTGGACCATACGCTGCAAACGTACATTTGTTGGATTAAAACTGTAATTATGGCAAAATAAAGTAAAGCAGTCAACCTGCGATAACCACGGCAAATAAAAATCTCACTGGTAAGGCCTATGGATAGGATAGGATAGGATAGGATAGGATATACTTATTTGTCATTGGACAGAAGTACAACGAAATTCAGTGCACTCACGTACTGGTCTCATTTAAAAAGGTAACATAATAAATAATAAATAAAGAAAGAAAATACATTCAACATTTCGTTCACTCACTACATTCATGTCGTCATACACTATACCGTTAACTTAGTGCCATTGTATGCCTAAAAAATAGTAAAAAAAATAGTATGCCTTAAAATAGTAGTACAAATATGTAAAGTGCTGAGCATTGCATTACATGTGGACGTCACGGATTAATACTGTCGGAACTAGTGGATTTATTTTAGTTAAGTATGGTGACTGCTTTGGGATAGAAACTGTTTATGAATCTTGTGGTGCGTGTTCTGATGGACCTGTAACGTTTCCCTGAGGGCAGCAGTTCAAACAGATAGTTGGCAGGGTGGTATGAGTCTTTCATAATGTTGTGTGTCTTCTGCAAGCATCGGGAGTTGAAGATGGTGTCCATGGTAGGTAGCTGTTGGTTGATGATGTTTTGGTTGATGGGAAGTTGCTAGTTCGAGTGTCGCAGTTTCCCTGAGCCCTGCGTTTGGATGAGTGAAGGTGTGTATGAACGGGTGAATGTGTGTATGAATGGGTGAATATCTGTAAAAATGGGTGAATGTTTGTATGAATGGGTGAATGGGTGTACGAATGCGTGAATGTGTGGATGAATGGGTGAATTGGTGTGTGAACGGGTGAATGTGTGGATGAATG